>NC_090204.1:12360000-12485000 GCF_033026475.1 Channa argus
ACGAAGCTTTCAATTACTCATCTGAAAAAGCTTGTGCATAACACTGACTTTCCAGTAAATCTGCTGCTTGGAGAGATGGCCATCCTGTGTTAGCTGTGAGATAGTAAATTGATTTTCTGACTTGAGATAAACAGCAATATTTATGTCCTCTGCAATAACAAATGATTTAATCAAGTAATTTGCATAATGCTGGATTCAGTCTGCTGCGAATAATTTGTTTTTTTGATTGTATCTTCCAGAGCAGCCCAAAAGTGACACTGTATTAGGGAAGTAATGTTACAGTTGCTTCTTTTAGCCACTGAAAATTGGATTATCAAAACAGCAGCAACAACAACAAGAACAACAACAACAATAATAATAATAATAATAATAATAATAATAATAATAATTAGTATTGCTTCTATTTTCCATCTTGGACAGCTTGCATGCTAAAATAAAAGCCTCTATTCTTCTCACATTTAACACATGCTGCCATAACCTTATTGTGAAGGTTTTAAACAGCTGTGTTGGTCAGGAAAACAAAGTTTTTCTGTAGCTGTTCTTTGTGCAATGTGCTGCCAAACATATCTATAATAATAAACACAACATAGCAAGCCAGCCAAATTTGCAAGCCAACATAAACTGACTGCATGCCTAGTGTCAGATATCCTCGACACTGTTGGCTCACATAATACCTGCACATACGGCATAAAGGGAACATTCAGTTTATTTCAAATTGTATGATCTACCATTCAGAAGCAAACAACTAAAAACAAATGTTTGGGCTTGTTTAGAGCTTTTCTGAATCATGGCTTTGTGATTGTGGCTTGTCTCCTGGCAGTGTTTTAGCAAAGGATGTTGTTAATTTATACTGAATGACACTGAGCTCAAGAGTGGGCGCAGGTGGCTTTGGGGACTTTATTAGGAGCATTAGGCTTTTAAAGGAGCTCTCCCTCAAGGGCAGAGACATGCATTTTGTGACATGATTGGTTGAGGAAAACAGTGGAGAAAGGAAGAAATTCATTTTTTTGGCCTGTGGAAATTTCAGAACCCCTAATAAGGCTTCTGGTATGCGTCATGTTTGAGCAAACAGCTTCACTGAGTCTACAAAAAGTTGAAATGGAGTGTGATGAACATAAGTTTGGTCTTTCTCTGGTCAGCAAATACAGTCGCAGGAGGATGAGCATTTTTCAGAGATGAAAAGTGTAGTCTCTTGTGACAGTGGTAGTTCTGCAGCATCTGTGTGTGTTACAATGATTAATGGCATATACAGTTTATTATCATAAAGTGAATGTCTGAGGAAAAGCTGGTGGTTTCTGCAGGCCAGCTTCTACCATAAAGACAAGGTGAAATAGATAACAGACTGGTGAAAAAGAATTAATTTGACCTCTTATACAATCAATTTTTACTGTTCTATAATTTAGCCCTGGAAGTTGGCGACAAGTTCTGCATTGTTTCCTTCCTAGACAGGTCTGTGGGTATTAGGTAGAGGGTGGGACAGATTTCTCTGAAGCTATGTAGTAGTGAGGTAAGGGTCACTACAGTCTGGATGTAAATGTAAAATGTAATTGGATGCATGCTGTCGGCTAGAACATTGCTTAACAACTGCTTAAGAAACCACCTGTATCACAGTAGGTCGCCCCAAAAGGTGCATCTTATTTATATTTTTCTAATTCTATTTTCTAATTCTATTTATTTAAAACTCAGAGTGGAAAGTGGATCAATGGTTCACCAAGGGGCAATAATGTCGATCAGACAGACTTTATGTTGATTAAAATACAGAACTTTTATTGGTAACTTGCACGTATTATAACTTGGAGTTAAAATATGATTATATAATTAAACTACAAATTGTATAACATTAGCTTAAATTGTTTGATGGAAAAGCTAACAATTTTTCTCACATTTAACAACCAAAACATGTTCCAGAGAGCACATTTAATGAGTTCACAGCAGAGATAAATTGTATTTTTCAGGGAGAATGATGGAAATGTGTGGTTTAAGGAAAATATTTGAAAAAAATTATCACTATGAGAATTAGAGGTCACCAGCTAAAATCAAACTAGGGACTTTTTAATGACATTATTTTAGTTTTATGCCAACTTAACGGCCAGGCTAGCAGACAACTACTCAAACAAAACTGTTCTTAGTGTTAGCTATGTGCACTGGTAAGAAATGTTTTGTGCTTACAGGAAAAGACGGAATGAAACAAACAAATTAAAAATTACTAGTAACAAATGAGTGCTCAACTCAGAGCAACCTGGACGGACCAAAGTTTTCTTTTGTTTTTGTAAAGCATCACAGAACGGGAAGGTTTTAAAACATAACCTGTGCATGCTGATACTGTTGATATGAGAGCTGCAACTAACCAATACTTTCTTAATTAATTGGTCTATAAAATATAAGTTAAAAAAAGTGTGTGAAAAATTAAAGTTGAAGATGATGGCTTGTCTTATCTGTCTAAACCAACAATCCAAAACAGCACTTTTATTGAAGTCAAAAAGAAATAGGAAATATTCATAATTGAAAAGCTATAACCTGTGATGTTTGTGCTATTTTGCTGGATAAAAAAATCAAAAAAGATTAATGCTAAAGAGCGTAAAAATCTAGTACCACAATTTACAATAACTCACATTATCGTTTACAACTTGTAGACATGCACCTTCATCTGCCATTTACATTCAGTACTTCACATGTGGTAATTCTTCCCTAAATTATATGGTCTGTGTCATGAGCTTTTTATAGTATTCTGCCATCATAGTGTGGACAAATACTGCTGTGGACGACCATGTTTATCCCTGTTTACAGTCAACCCTCCACATTGTGCAGTGACCCTCTTTTCATTGCCATAGTCTTGTGGAAATGTCTTCAGTCGATGTTTTGTTGTTAGACAGCCCCACACACTGTAGTTCTGCCATCATCATGAAGTTAAGTCTTTTCTGTAAGATGCCCTAGAAGGGGGCAAAAGCACTGAGTTGTCCAACTGTCCTGACACAAGTCATTGTTGATTTCACTGTTGTAGGGGAAAGACTCTAGGGCCGCAGATAAGACTGTTGCCATGGTCCTGAAGGAGATACCAAGTAAGGCGTCATCAGAAGGGAAGCCCCTCCTCACAGTGACTACCAAGGTGGGCAGAACTATTTCAGAAATACCCCTCGCCCTCCCTCCCTGGCTTCGAGTGGAACTTCATCCTATGTTGGTTATACTAAAACAAGAGCAAAGCTTTGAGTGTCCTAAAACAAGCCTCCACTAACTCATTACTAAAGCCTTATGAGTGAACCTAGCAATGAGGCAATTATTATTCATTTTCCAGCTGCTTTATGGGGTACAAAACATTTCTACTCCCTCACTACATTTAACATTTTACATTTATAAAAACTGTCAATGATCCGATAACGTACAGAACAGCTTACAATTACTGCAAATACCCATATTACTTTTTATCTTTATAAATTAGCTTCTGAAAGATTAATAGTGCTCTTCTACTGAAGATTTTATTGTGTGTTAACACTGTATTGGGTGGGATTAACCTGTGGGTCAACACAAATTTCCTCTCCCATTCCTAATCAGGTCACACAAACCTGTTCACAAACTTTTTACACCTCACAAGCAGCTAATCCTCAGCACAAATAGCATATGAATGCATTTTTAAAATGCTATGCCACAGGGCCCTGACATTGAACTACTGACTGAGCTCTCAGAGTAAAAAATACTGCAGCAAATTACAGAACCCACTGCTGAGCTTTTCACTTCTTCTTTGCTTTGTTTTAAGTGTTATAGCTGGATGGAGTCGGTGCTTCACATCCCAATATGACTTTTTTTGCTCTCTTGATTGCTTTTGTACAGTATATGTTTGTGTGTGTGTGTGTGTGTGCGTGCGTGTGTGTGTGTGTGTGTGTGTGTGTGTGTGTGTGTGTGTGTGTGTGTGTGTGTGTGTTTGTGTGTGGTATATCTGCCTGTGTTTAAATAACCTGTAGCATGATTCTATGATTTCCTAATGCAATGTCCGGTTTGATAAGCTGTCATACAACCAAGATATTGCCTCCACTCCATCTGTTGACAGATGGAGTTCATATTTGTGAGATTAACATATAAAGTTAATTTTGTTGCAATGTACAAATCACAGTTGCAAACAGGTCAAGGAAAAGCCGAGAAAAGAACAGCTTTTCATTCTGTACAACTTTTAATTTCTCGTTCTATGTGTGTATCAGAAGAGCTGCTTTTGGCACTCAAACCTGAAACTGTGTCACAGAAATCAATATTAGGGAGAACGTACAAGTTTATCACCACCTCTTAATGTGAATAGCTTTATCTTTCAGAGAACCCAGGGATAAGATTGAGTGAAAGAAACATAAATACATACAAACCTTTATGTCAGATTGTTACGGCATAATCCGCCTCATTTCAGCAAGTGTTGGCAAAGGGTAAATCGTCTGTTTCACAGAATAACATGCTCAAAATGGATGCATGAAGAATTTAAGCTGTCTTATAAGACCAGGTTGACCGTCATGTTACATTCAGCTGTTATATTTTAATTTTTAGTAATTTCCTGTCAACTAATAATAAATGCCAATAGCTGAGCCAAACTGAGACTGATGAACCAGCATGAAAAAAATACATTTATACATACAAAACAAATAATAGTCAACATCAAGATAAATCTGAGTTATATGGATTTTAGCTCACATTCCCTGGTCCTAATTATTGCTGTAAATTAAAATCCAATGTTTTCTTGTAAATTGAGCATCTTTGGATTGAGAGTACAACAGCACAGAAAACAATTTGTCTCCAAAGTTTACAAAAACAAAAAACACAGCTTTATTTAATGGCTCTTATGGAATGGGTTTCAGAAACTGTAGGTATCTAAATCTAAGGGGCTGCAGAGTCATTTATTATACCTTAAAATGTTTGTGTTCATGATACAGCAGCAAACTGAGCGTGCCGTCAAAAAAAAAGGCTTTGAAAATGATTATGATTCAGACGTATTTGTTGTGTGCACACCATTACACAGTGCACAGCTGTTACAAGTCAGCATTGTTTTACGGAGAGCAGTTCGTTAATATTTAATACCTGACCTGAATAACACAAGCAGCACATTTGTTTGTTTTTCTTTCTAATGTAAGGAATTTTATGCTGATCTCGTTATGAAGTCCATAAATCACTTCTCATGTGAATGCTTTGAAAGCTGGTTTAATAAAAACCATGTTTCCAGAACATAAACCAAAAACAGAAATAACTGCAGAAACAAACCATTTCATGTTTTTTTCCACATGGTCAGACACAACTCATGATTGGAGTGCTCTCGTGTGGCTGAAGCTGCAGTTAAAGAGGAATCATGTCTCAGCTTGATGTCACTTAGCAAGTGGCAGAGGCTAAGTGACAAGCTGCTTCTCCTCACTCCACATGTCAAGTCAAGTTATATGCATTTCTTGGGCCCAATGTTACATACAGCATCTCAATGGGCTTCAGAGACTCGGGGGAAGGGGGGTTCAGAACAGTACACAGACAATATCTAAAAAAGGTAGTCACATTAAAACTGGCTGAGTAAGAATTTCATACTAAATACGTACAAAAAATATTTATCCACAGCTGAAAATAGTCCCTTGCAAATGTCCCATTTTCTTCAGTTGGCTGTAAACTACAGGGGCCAGCTGTTTTCACTCAACAATTTTTTTTTAAAATTGAAAGCAGATATGTGTGACCTGCTTTTAAAGATGTAATTCTTTAGTAGGAACTGATAGGTGTGGGCTGAGTGCCACAGAAAGGGCAAACAATTTGGAAAGTACTAGGAGATGAACTGTTGTTTTTCTAGTTTGGGGTCTGTTGAAAATGAGACATTATAGAATATTGGTGACTGCCATCATTTTTTAAAGTATACAATAACACAAAATGGATTTGTTTCTTTCCAACTTGGCAGCCTGAGGACAAATCATGTTAAGTCATTATGATGAGTCATAAAACACCCAACTAAGTGAACTCCAGTATGGAGGCCCGTGGGAGAAGCAGCTCATTGCCACCCACAATAACAGCTTCAACACAACTGTAATGGGTAAACAACCTGCTGCATCACAAATAAAAATGTAAGATTAGCTTCAAAATATACTGATTCTGAAAAGCTGAATATGATAAAATTCCTGAACACAATGTAATCTGCATAGAAATTTCCTATACTTTAATTACTCTAGCTGTAATTATTTTACATAAGACATCCATTCCCCATGTATCTTCCAGGTTTTATCTGTCAACTGATATAAATTCGCTGCTTTGATATTTTGTTTTCACATTTCCCTTTATGTAGAGTTTTCCCATCCTCTCCACCTCCTCCTGTCCTCACCTCATCCTGCTCGCCTTCAAGGCTCTGACAAGTTTAACTGGTACACTGTTCCCTTGACAGCAACATCTGAGAAATCTCTTGGAGTCAGGCCCAAGTGGCACAATTAGCTGCAGTTTTCCATTACATAATTTTCTAGATGACTCCTTTAAAGCACTTGTAAACAAAAAGCCAAAGTGCTCTGCATAGGAGAAGAGCAAAAAGGTATACCAGGCGGGGAGCAAGGGAAAACAGGAACCTCCTTGTACTGAGAGAAATGGGCAAACAGCTCGGAAAGCTGTTCTCTAGGGTTAAGACTGAACCTATAATTGGCGTCTGCTACCAAACTGCCTGACGCATCTCCCCAGATAAATGTGGTAGGGCTTCTGTCCCCATTTTCTGGATGACTGGAAAAGGAAAATTGAGAGGTCTCATCGTTTCAAAACTATTAGTTAAAATTGGCCCACGTGGCAATCACTGTAAGCGCTCTGACGAACATCTACAATGATCACTGCAGAAAGTGCAGGAGACTGCTAGCAGTAAATTCATCAAATTCAACTTTCAAATCATTCACCAAATTCAACTTTCATCATCACAGTCATGACCCAACCTTTAAGCATATTCTATATGCTCCAATGTATAGAGAAATATGTGCTTTAGGGAAAGTCAAAATACAATTTAGACTGATGTGTCAATATTATAGTGACCAAAAATAATTGTAAGTCCCTCTGTCAGTCATTGTGAAAGAGCCCACAGACTCAATACCACAACAATAAACTGTCCTAAATGCCAACATGGTTATAATGAAAATGCTGCAAAAAAAGAACTAAATACAGATGAATGCACACTAAGTTTCAAGAATTTACTTGTGTGACCAATATTTCAACCACAGCTAGTCTTATTCAAAGCAAGACAGATACTAGTAGATTTAACATGTTCTCATCCCACAGCGTCAGATATTGTGTAGATGCTAAAATGAGCTCAGAGTCTTCTGAGCAATTCTAACATTTATTAAATAGCACAAATTCAACATGAGGCATGAGACATGAATAAGGAATTTGGAGATGTAATTAGTTTTGCAGCATGTTGTTGTAATGAAACCAAATTTAGATTAATATCTGTACAATTTTAAATGACAAGCCATCAAATAATTGTTGCATATTTCACCTATAGACCCAAAGTAGTGGATCAAATGACTGACTGACATGACCATGCCTGTCTTAACACATGACAAAACAATATAATCAGATTGATTCATTCATTTGACTTAAACCAAGTTTACTGTAGCAGACAGATTTTCTGTAAGGAGTGAATTAGCACCAACCTGGTTGCAGTTTATTAGAATAATATTCCACGGTGTATTTTTTTTTAAGGATATGCCAATGCTGCCAGCTTTCAGCAGTGAAAATGACTCAACAAGGCTCTAATCCATAATTCTGTCAACATCCCTCATTATTCTCTAAAATCCTAAAATCTCAAGACTATTTAATGAATTTACTTGAAGCTTATCGTACGTTGTAAATGTCTATGGATGTTACATTTGACTTAGAAATAAGCCACATAACTACAAGACACAAGGTATTCTTCTAGTTTTTACAATTATTTAATGTAAAACATACATACATAACTATAGCATTTTATGAAATTCAAAAAGTCTATATCTCTCTGTGTAGTGATTACTAATCAATCATTTTATGCTGTGCCCAAAGCAAGGTGTTGTTGTAAAACTGAAATTACACTGAATGCAAGATGAATATGATTTTGTTTACCTGCAATTAGTGACTCACAATGCAATAGAAACAGCAGTTATACAAGACGAAATCATCTTATCACCTTTACACTACTGATCTTTTATAAACACGGTACATTTTTTATTCCCCTGTCACTACCATTATAAATATCATCATTGTATTATCCAGTTGTACCTTTATTTTTTAACATACATATATTTTAATCCTCTCTTTATCACGTTTATATCCCTCCAACCTTTTAACCAAACTTTCCTCTCACCAAATACCCCCATGAGACATAATATTCACTATGTCATCATATTGTGGCTGCACTTAGTACTGTAAGTACTAAAGATGAAAATAAAAGTCCCTTTATGGCATACAAAATCCCCAAACAAGTGATGCCTAAACTCTCTCCAGAGTTTGTCATTTATGTTATTTAATTGTTTGCTGGCTTGGGATAAATCAGTATATGTATATTGTGAGTTGTGACCGACAAAGTATTGAACAAAACTGTTCAATACATTTTCATGTGTTACTAATGACAGGAGCGTGGTTAAAAGCTACAGTTTTTGTTGTGACAAGCAGACTTTCTCTCCTGTCCTATCCAAGGCTGAGAATGCCAGTTTTATAATTCTCACCTATAGTTTAAGTGGTGTTTTGCCTAACACACTAACAACTGTAAGTTACAAGTAGTGCAGCGTTTAGAGCCAAAGTCAATTCCAACTGTCCTGACCAATCACACATTGTAAATCTCTCAATAACTATGACCTTTAAAACCCATTCTTCCCCAGTGTATTGCCATCCTATGATTTGTTGCTGTAGTCCAGAATTAGGGGGAAATGCATGGGTTGATGCAGCAGCGGTGTATGAAATCAGGTTACTTCACATAGTGAGACTTCCCATGAACCAAAGCTTTATTCTGACACCAGAACAGCACAAACTCCAATTACCTGTGCTGGGTCAACATTCTAACAGCGCAGCACAAACTCTCACTCAACAAAGTAGTTACCCTTCTCTGGGTAATATTTATGTACTTTTTTAAAGATTCCCGGTCTGCATTGAAAGTCAAACTTGTGCTTTTTTCTTAAGTGCAGCAGTAATCATATTTTAATCCAAAACTAATTGTCATCATCTTCAGTTACAATCTTGACTTCACCCATGTTTTCATTGGAAATTTTAACTGCCCACTCACAGCTACCTCATCATAAATTCTAATTAGTTTTCTTATTTATTGTGGATTAATGTGCTGGTTGGGTCCCTGGAGAAACAGAGCCATCTTAATCGGCTTATAAAAACATCTGCAACGTTGTTTTATTGCATTGATGCTTTATGATACATCACTACTTAGAAATTTGATTTGCAAGTGACAATGTGTTTCAGAAGGTTGCTACAGAAAATCATCCATTTCTTGGACAGTTATAAAGTGACATTAGCAAAGCTCTATCAATCTGTATTTTGCGATAGCAATACTGCTTATACTTTTACACTGACTATCAAATAAATTTGATCAATTTGGTTTTCTCCTTTGTATTCTATAGCAATTATATCATGAGAGGTGCAACAGGAAGTCTGACCTCTGTCTGTTGTCTAATTTACATTAAAAATAAGTCTCCTGGATTCCGTACTCTAATTGTTTTGTCTCTGAAGGCCTTTGATAAAAGCAAAGTAATATATGTATACTTTACTAACTAAAACGAATGCAGTCCAATCCAACAGTTCAGAAGTAAACATTAACTTCATGTAGCTAATGAGAGTGATAATATGCACTTTTGTTTTAGAGAGATATTTATTTGACTTTATAGTCTATTCAGAGGCTGTACTGCTTTTTTCTGACAGGTGTTTTTATTATTTTGTCATTTCTATCAGTGAATGTAGCCTTAATAACGCAAACAGAAATGTCAAACATTAAAAACTGGAATTATTTTTACAGTTGTCATTTTTCCAACAGCAAACCAGTGGGACCTGTAAAACCCCTTTTAACAATTCACAAGGTTTTAATTGCTAGAAAGCCATGGTGTAATCCAGGGTGAATATGACATCTGTTATAATTGTGAGGGCATTGTAGACATAGTATAAAAACCTCATTCAGCAAGCAACTGGCATGTTGTGTGCAGTTTATTCTATGCTTAGTAATTAAACTTTAAGCACCTTTATTGAAATTCTGCTTGCATGCATAGCCTGAAGATCAACAACAGCAAATGTCATGTTTCCTTGCCACCGGCATTATATACATGCAGGCCCTATATGGAAGTGTCGGCTTACCCTTCTCTTGGACAAAACTGCTTTTCACCTCTAAATTAAAAAAGGAAATTGTGACCAGCTGCACCTGGAGTATCGAGGCTTTGGGGTACTAATAATGAGTTGAATGTAACCTATTCTGAAGCTGCACTGGCAAGTGTACAAATGGATGCATCACAGGCAATTAACATTTTCATGGTTTAGACAGTGAGATAAGCAATGATGGTTAAGTAATCTTTTTTTTGGGGGGGGGGGACAGGTGCATTGGATATTAACCCAACTCACCTCAGTGGTTC
The DNA here is from genome assembly GCF_033026475.1 of Channa argus. Classification (NCBI taxonomy): domain Eukaryota; kingdom Metazoa; phylum Chordata; class Actinopteri; order Anabantiformes; family Channidae; genus Channa; species Channa argus. Next base: position 12,370,557 of record NC_090204.1, read on the forward strand.
TCTCATTGATGACTAGCACTTTTTCAAAAAGATAATATGCTCAGCAGTAAACATATTTCTATGGACATATTTCTTTAGTAACCTGATGTCTTAAACTTAATGTAAATGGGAGACCCAGTTTCCCCAAATGTATAACTGAATTTTAAATTACATTTTTATGTACATGACTTAAAACAGAAAAGTAATTTTTCCCCTTAAACAGAGAGTTGAATGTTAATGTCAAAAATAGGAAAGGTGCTTATACTGTAGTTTGTAGACCTCACATAAATTCATTATTGCTCCTCCAAACCTAAACTTTTAGTAGACAGGTCATTTTGACATGTTAAAGCAGGACGAATGGTGTAAAGGTGGAGATTTTTAAACATCACAATTTCTTTCTGAAGGTGCTACTCAGTGGCAACTGCACTTGCTTGAGATTTTTGAAGGCATTGTGGAGTTGTTGACGCCTTAAGGGTCACTGAAGTCATGTGAATTGTCGTCCCACCTGACTGCCATGTAGAGTATGTTGTTAGGGTAACATGAACAGCCAGTTAACTGCCTGGAAAGGAATGCCAAGGGAAAAGACAAGGGACGTGTGCATGTTTCTTTTCATACTACAACTGGAGAAACTGGTAAGGACAGGTTTCACACATGCTCACTGCAAAATATGATGGCAAGCTCTCCTTTGGTGGTTGTGTTTGACAGTACACAAAAGTGAAATAAAATGTGTTTATGTACTTCAAATAAACATTGTAAAGGATGTGGTAATACACATTGCCCACTTTGAATATATAAAACAAGCAGCTGGTTTACATTTTTCTTTTACAATAAGACTGCAGATGGTAAATATGGACACTTTTGGCCCCCACGCAGGAAACAATAGAGAGTGTTTCTAAAACCCAGCAAACTAGGGGATGACAAAATTTCTGTCATGGACACACAAGTGCTGAAATTGAAAATTTGTTTTAGACACACACCTTCCAGACAGTTTAACATTTGTTCACACTTTGACTCATGTGACCTTAATGAAAACATGACAATCAAGGTGTCAGTAAGAAGAAGAACTCCAGTTTAAACCCTATTTACTTTCCACCTTGACTTAGAAGCTCAGATAGGTCCAGGTACCACTTAATAGGCAATTTAAGTTTAAATGGAGAATATCTCAGATTAGCCTCTTCAGTTTCAGGATGCTTGTAGTGTGCATGTTGAATCAATGTCATGAATGGAACAAATCCATCAATAATATTATCAAGGCAGCTTTTCACACTATGTCAGCTAACAATTTTGATTTGAAAACCTCACAATACCAAATACCTAATGCAGCAATGCCAACCATGAGCCAGTCGAAAAACACCTCTATTTCTAACATCTGAATGGATCAACACGCTTGAATCACTAATGCCAATTTACTACGAATAAATTATGAGCTTCAAAGAAAACACAGGTCTTATTCTCCTAAAAATGGATATGTCAGTATAAGGACAGTGAGCATCTAAACTAAGCCTGAGTGATCCCATAGTGACTTCACATAGTGTTAATCATTAGCAGTGACTTTTGCAGAGGTTATGTTGGGATTCCCATACAAACAAGCTGAACTGTGTTGTCTGTTTGCTCTTTCAGCTGGTGAGTGAGCAACAAGAGAGCCGTCCACTTCTAAGCCCTTCTATTGACGATTTCCTGTGCGAGACCAAGTGTGATGGGGTTTCCCGTCCAGTGACTTCCAACACAGCTGGTACTGTGACTTAAGTCTGCATCACCATGTGACTCATGACATACAAACATACATTAAATATGAAATAGACGTGAAGAATTATTTTTTTTTGGTCCTTCTTTCATTTAATGTTGAAGATGCCTAGAAACAATAATCTGTCAAAATGTGTAACAATTGTTAGCACTATATTTATATTATCTGATAACATTTTGTTGCTGTTTACATATGAGGGACTGATGTGTTTTTACCATTCATGGCAAAAATGCAAGATAGGGTGTTCTTTATTTAGTGATTCCAAATAAATATTATACATCATTATATGATGAGTATTATATTGATTTAACAGATTTAAAATCAGTTATGATGTACAATACTGTACTGCCATGTGCTTTATGTAAAAGGAATCACAGAGTGTGTGTGCAGTACAATAAAAATAGAGATTTTGTTATGCTTCCTGTTTGTTGGCATGCATATAGGTCTATGTCCCTCTTGATCTCTTTGTGTTGTAATATGCCCATACAAGTTCAAAAACATAAAGAATAATAAATCCGATTTCTGATATTTAAGATTTGACATCTTTATTTTGTACTATTTACATGTAATAATAAGCTTTGAATGATTTGCAAAATCAAGATCAATGGCTTTCAGCTTGTCACTTCACGGGTCGCCACAGCCGAACATGATGGGGTGGGATTCGAAGCCTTCTGCATCCCAACCCAATACTCTACCACTGATCCACCAGGCCCCTTCTTTGAATGATTTGCAATGATTGCATTTTTTTAATGTACATTGTATATCAATTTCATATAGCTTTGCAACTTTTTGTAAAAACTAAGATTCAGTGCACATAGGTAATTAACAGATGGCAATCACGTTACACATCAGTAAAGACAATAAAACATGCAGACTCTCAGCGACAAGGTGATCATTTAATTTGGGATCAGTTCCTCTGTGGTGTAATTGGTGAAGTAGTATTTAAAACATCAGCTCCAACTGGCAAATCCAATTCAACGTAAAAATAGCTTAAGCGCTATAGGCATCAAGTATTTACAGTACACATACAGCTACACTCTGTACGGTCCATGAATGTGGATGGCACAAAGCTGTTTAATCGTTTGTTTTAAACACTAATTGTTGAATGACAGCTTACCTTGTGCGGAATTGTTTGCGTGCAGCTCTAACACAGACAGAGATATGAGGCTGTGCGGGACCGAGCAAGCAGGCAAAAGGAAACAGTGGGTTTTTAACAAAAGGGTTTTTATTTACCTCAAAAATATGAAAACAAATCACAAAATATTAGGTACCAAAAAAGGGTCAACAAAAACTGGACTCAACTGAATATAACAATTATCTCTAAACAAACTTACTAACAGATACAAAATAACCGAACAAAAACTAACCCCTAGGCTGAACACACAGGGAAACATACATGTCTATAGTGGCTTATCAGACCATTAAAGACACCAGGGGTAACAGAAAAACAAAACCTCACAATTAACTCAAAACTATATAGATGTTCTGCTAGCTGCGGTGCATCCTTTTGCTCCGCTGAACCTGCACTGGTAACTTAATTATAATTAACTCAAGCAAGAATAATTAAAGTGTGACTGTACAGAAGTTAACTAAATGTGCACCCTACAAATAGAAACTAATGTACTGCAACATATCAAATAAACTGAATGTACAAAAATGAAATGATTCCTTATTTAATAATGCCATCACAGAGGCAGAGCACCAAACGTAAGGTCATAATAATGACTCTCAGCTACAAACATTAGCCAAGCAGTGTAGCAGATCTACCCACATCTACCCACATTTAGTGCATGACATTAGGCAAAGCTGGTTCTATTATACAGTATGTTTTACAACTATAACAATCAATACCTTGGGTACCTTAGGCTGACAGTGTATGTACAGTATACTTGCACTGTAACCGATTAATTCTGCATACAAACATATTTTAAGGCCAAAGAAAATGTTTAGAAATTGAATGTTGTGTCTTTAAAAGATGCCAAGCTTCAACTTGGTTTCCACATGGACAGGACGTTGATCACCATATTTTAAATTTGCAGAACCAGATTAAACAGCTGATATGGGTCAACTCAAACCTGTGCAAACTCTTGTGAGTAAATTTACAACCTTTTGTCTAAAATAATTAATTATTAAAAATTATCAGCTCAAACATGCTGATCCAATGGGTCTTGCATCACATAGTACTCTCTCATACAGTTTACTTTCATTTGATTTTGAGGTTAATGACTATTTATGCCAATTGATGGAATCTTTTCTCCAACTCAATAAATTATGAATAGGTTTCACGAGAATCTGGGGTTTAGGGACACAGTAGTCAAATAAATTACTATTTTAAATTGTATTATAATTTTAATATAAAAAACATAAAGTGACCTAACCTCACCAAAACTGACACACTGAGACAATGCAGTATCATTCCCGTTCTAGTTAGGATAATCATATAGTCATTTAGTCATGTAGGCTGAAACTTATAGCCACACGTCACAACCGCCTCACTGGATAAAATCGCCTCTACCAATATTTATGTCATCTATTTTGGAATGTCACATAGTGGAGTGGTATGTCTGTCTGATGTATTTTTAATAGTTTTTGGACAACAACAGCTGGCAGGACAATTATTGATACAGGAGGAGAGTCAGTGTTGTTTTTGGCATCTGTATTGTGATTGTGGACAATATGAGTAATTTAGAACATTACAGTTCTGTCCTTCTCAATTAGTTACATTAAGAATGTTGACAGTCCTTTATGTGAAAAACAGTATAATAAAGGAATTTCTGTGTTAATTACATTAAATACAGTAACAATGGTCATTTCCATATAAAATCAACAAATATGAATCTTGTTTCTCTCGACCTTTGGACCCAAAATCTGCTTAGCAAATCTGCCATTGTTATCACTGCATCTGTGCCATTCTAGATTAAGACATTAGCACCAGCAAACCATCAACTAATAACCAGGCAGAGTTTAAGACTTTTGAAGGATTCTTGGTGATTCAATAATGATCTGAGGAGTTTGACTCTTAGAGGTTTATTAGAGAGTGCCATTCTCTCTTTCACTAACCTATATTTTCTCTTAGTCATTGTTACACACTGTTGCCCATAAAGTTAGAATAAAATATTTTTACCTCTTCTCTTTAAATTATTGTTACAATGTGATTTTTTCTTGATAGATAAAGTTTATATCATCTCAAAACTTGAGATAGTATATTTTTGAAAGATATTGATCAACATCTTCCAAACATATCACAGTGAAATCAAACCACAATTAACCTTTGCAAAACAAAATTATTCCACCTTTATGGGCAAAAGTGTATTAGCTGAATCAAAAGTTCTATTAAAATGATCAGTCATCAGATTTATTTGCTCACTCTCAGGCTAGAGGCTGTCACAGAGCAAAACAGGTTGCATTAGATAAATATTCAGTACGCAAGTATCCGGTTAAAATATCCAGATGATGAGAAAACACTTGCAATTGTGTTTCCAGTCTCATAATTTCAAGTAGACTCAAGGGTGCCAAAACATTTTTGACGTTGCCTTTTCATGAACAGCTTGTGTTCCCTTTTTGATGCTGGAAACTATTCAGGCAACCTTCACCACCAGTGTGTCTCCCTTGATTTGTAATTGTGCTTGTCATCTAAAGAGCACAAGGCATGGAAGACAGGCATACTCTCTAATTACGCAGAGATTTCAGTCAACAAATTCTCTCAGTTGGTTGTCATGAAACAGCAGCACGCCAATTATCCACTCATGTGTCTGCAGTTTTCAACTTCCATTGCACAAAAACCAGCCAGGGTCCTTAGAAACGAGCGAGAAAACTTTGTGTGCTCTCCAAAGAACCAGTGCATAAGAAGGTTGTTTCACTGGGATTATGAACTTGTCATCTTATTGTACCTGATCGTATCTTTCAGGTAACCAATATGTTTGTTTCTCAGTGTTTTGCTCTTACATATGTTCATAAAAATCAGGAGGCGATAAAAGAGATTATTATAAACTAACCTCCTGCATGTTAACAACAAATGTGACATAGTTAGCAACTCCAGTGCAACATCTTCAAAAATGATTGTACATATTGTACTGTATATAATACACAATATTGTATAACATCCTAACAATATTCAAATGATGCTCGGCATATTGAGAATATACTGTAGGTGCAATGTTTGCACACGTGAATATGACTACAGTCCATCTACATCACTAAACAGTATCTTCTCCATAAGTAACCAGAGGTGGCACACAGCCAACAGCGTGACATATTGTTAACTTCACTCAAACCACAACAAATCAAACTACTCAGACAGAAAATATTCAATACATAATATCTGAAAAAAATAATTGGCTGTAAATGGAACAAATCAGAGGGAGAAAGAAGGTTTAGGCAGAGTAAATATACACTACTCACAAAAATGTTAGGGAGACATTCGAGTGAAATTTATCTAAAATGTAAAAAGTTTTTATTATGAAAGTAGAGCATTTAGGTAGCATGCAATGATAATTTCTTCATCTCAGACAATTTATTGAGGAATGTACGAGCAGCAGCAAATTTAGATGCTGCACTAAACTTGTTACAACAAAAAAGGAAGGTTTCCAAACAATGCTGAATCTCAAAGACCAGTTTGTGTGAGTGTTCGTGTGATCACTCGAGTAAGTGACCAATCTCTTGTCATAATCACAAATTCAAGCTTGAACTTAATGAATTTAAAGGAAGAAATGTCCCAGATGGCCATCATTTACAAAACAAGGGACTTTAAAACATACAACATAACATTTCTTATGTAAACAACCCCCCCCCCCATGAGCATGTTGGTATTTGCTCTTGGTTAGCATCACATTCCCACCAAATCCTGAACAAATTAAAACCTAACCTAGTATTATCTCTCTCACAGTTCTGTCTTCAACACTGGACCTGCTGGATCTCAGTGAACCTGGTGAGAGGAGGAACAGCAAGGACAAGAAGAGTCCCCTTTCATCCCGGGGTGACAGCCAGAAGAACAACACTCACAGGAAGAAAACAGATGAGACGGAGCTGATCCAGGTGGAAGTTGAACAGACAGGACCAAGCATGAGAACCCCAGAAAGGGCATCACTAGACTCAGGTAGAGTCAGTCTGCAAATTTAGATTCATCAAACAACCATTACATTGGTCATGCAAATTTGTCAGAAAACAGCTGCTTATAATTTGGGGATATTTTATGAAAAACCACTATATTACCAGAACAAACTTCTGAGGACATGACCTCAGTGCAGCTATAGCAGCTACAGAACTTACCAAACTAAATGGACTAAATGTTCAGTCCTTTGTAATACAAGATGTAACATAGGCTGTATTAATAAAGTTTATATTATTTAATACTTTATATTGTATGCATGCATATTGATGCATATTGTATTTAAATACAATATGCATCATATGCATCTAAAAATTCTGAACTCTGAAATACTCTTTCACCTCTTGGTTTCTCAAGAGCCTAATTCTTCTGTCAACCTCCGACTCTGACTCCCATCACCCCCTGTGGAAATGACCACACGCATGTTACTGACAGGACATGGAAGAAACAACGACAATTTACCTTAATGAAAGGAATGAACCTATGACATTAAGAGGAAATGGCCTGTTACGTTTCTCTCTGCTCAGTTAAAGGCTTCATTGAGAACTAATTATGCAGAGTGAGCCATACTACAGTGTAGTGAATAATTCATAGCAGTGAGATTGATTATAACCCCGGCATCATTTACAAGCATAAACAACTTATCCTGTGGGAAGGTGTTTTTTGTTTTGACACCCACATTACTTACTGTCTGCATGATTTTAACAAATTGTTTGCCAAAAATAATACATTAGTCAATGAAAAACAGTACTAAAGGTTTTTTTTTTTTTTAAATAATTAATGGAAAACACTTTTAAATTACTGTTGTGGCTTAATGACAATGCAAAATTAAATTTCCTTGTTCTCTTTTACGGTCAAGAAAAGTAGTATTTGTTCAAATAACTCTCTTGCCTCCTGAACACTCTCCAGTGTGAAGCTCAAACAATAAAAAGAAAAGTTCATTGATGGCTAAAATAACTATATTAGCAGTAACCTTTAAAAATCCATGACATCCATGACAAAATTTATTATATTTTTGTCAGTGAATAATGTAAAAAATAAACAAAGGGACAAATGTGAAATTATTGTTTTAATGCAAAGTCTTATTCAACAACGTGCTCAAATCAGCAAAATCATAAACTATAGTCCAAAATAATCTTGTTTAAAAGTTGATGTAGGCCCACAAAACTGTGCACTGCTATTAATAAGAGAGATCTTGCACCTTTTAAATTACTATAGATTACTGAGAAACGGGTGTATTTTAGACAGACTCTGTGTGATTTGACCTCATAGTACTGGTTATGTCAAAAGCTTGCTGTCTAGAATGCAAACATTAAAAGAGTCAGTATGTTACTATCAAACGTAAACTACTCTTAACTGTCCCATGGATGTTCACCAAGGAAATATCACTGTCTCCTTTGTAGCTAGCTAACTGAGACAATGAGCATTATTTTAGTGTCAAAGTGGGTTGCATTGCTCTACAGCAAACAGAACAAATGACATGGAATCAACTTTTCCACCAATCTCATTAAAATATTTGTGACATAACAGTGGGATTTTGTATCTAAGAACCGTTCAACATGTGATTCAGAGGAGCTCAGGGTTGAACCATTGTCCCTTTGGTTAGAGGACAACCCTATAAACCTACTGAGGTATAGACACCCACAGTCACTCAATGAACAATGAAAATAACACCTGTAAACATGGTAAAGGAATACACAACAAAAACACGTAGAAAACATAAAAATTAAAAATACAGGACAGAGATTAATCTAGGATTTAACTGAAAACCAGACTTAAACTATCTTTACGTTTTGTTCACTGAAGCTCGCTTGAATGTCCTTTTCTGAATGTAGTTTTACTGATATGTGTATTATTTATTATTTTTTTACCATCACCAGTTACCATTGGTTCACCGCTGGATAAATGGGAAGAGCTGAACCCAAATCCTGAGAGAAATGGCAACAGAAAATGGAAGTTGGAGAGACGAGGTTCATCTAAAAATTCATCCAATGAGTTTCTATGGTAGGTATTGTCCAGCCATCAGTGGTCTTTTGAATTTCTTTCACCATCAGCCCAATATCCATCATATCAACCATTTCTTTTAATGAATGTGTTCCAAAAAATATAAATAGTAGGCACGCAACATGTTCACTGACAATGTTTTTCAAATGCTTTTACTTTGCAGTGTCACAATAAAATATCCATTTAATTAACTGGTATAGTTATGTTTAGGCACTGAAGGCACTTTATTAAAGCTAAAGAAAGACTGCACAAGGCAGGAGGGCAGTTTAACATCCAGCCAAATCCTTTTCCCGACCTTAACTTTTTTCGTTGCCAAACCCTAAAAATACCTTGTAACTGTTCTGGGTGCAATGTGCAGATATTGAAAAACACATTAACAGTTGAATATAATTTGGGCTTTTGCAGAATGAGGTTGATTTCTGTTCAACAGAGTTGTATGTACTGATGTTATGCCCTCTGTGTGTGGGGTCATGAATGGCACCAGATGTTCTTACTGTATAGTGTTACTAAACCCAGCACGTTGTCATATCAATACCACAATAGTGACAATACATTGTCAATTTTAATGCGTAATGTTTGTGTTTGCTTATGTGCTATCATGTGGTCATTTCACATAAGGCTACAAACAGAACAAGCATAGTGACAGACTGAACCAGAAAATATGGAGCACAGATACTGCTGTCAATAAAATGTTTTAGTCATACTCTATGTTTTAGCTATATATTTGGTTTCTATTATATAGCAAGTAATTTGATTATGCTCATAAAAGATAGGGTTGAATCGTACTACTGTAATACTGTATTATGCTCAAACATTAGGATATCAATCCTATTCTCGAGTCCCTTCGCTGGCTCCCGGTCTCCTCGAGACTTCAATATTGCGTTACTTACATATCAGTGCAGTCATGGCAACACACCAGACTACCTCAAGGAGCTTATCACTCAGCAAACTTTATCCCACAATGATGAAATTTGCTGAGTCTCCTACATATCCCAGAAGTTATGGACCATGGGAGACTGAGCTTTCTGTTCAGCTGCCCCCCTCCTCTGTACCTGCTTTTAAAAAGAACCTGAAGACTTCTCTTCAAGAAAGCTTTTAAATAACTGCTCCTTGCTTTTTTAGTGTTAATGTTTATACGTTTTATGCTCCCTTTTTCATGTAGCACTTTGAGATTTGTTTTTAAATCACTATAAATACATTTATAAATTAAATGTATTAGTATTATCATTTATGATAAAATGTATCAAAATGGCATGATATAATTTAAGTCGATCATCCACTCATTTTGTACAGTAAATGTGACATGTGTCTGTATGACCTTGAGTGTGTTCTGTATCTGTTACATTTATCCCACCCGTCTGTCTCCTTTAGGTCCATAGACTGTAAAACCCAGCCAGAGCCATCAAATAAGAGCTCCTTCGAAGCAAATAGTAAACTCGAGCCAGAGTCTGCCCTAGCGTCTCAAGTAAGTGCTCTGTATGACAGGAGCTGGCAGTAATCATCAGCATTTGAAATCAACATCCATTGAAATGAAAGTTTCACACCTCTAAAACATATTGCTTTAACTGATAAATATCGCTTCATAATAGTTAAATGAAATTATGCATTTAGACTGTTTATTTAGCATCAGCACGTTAATATAGAATAACAATAGAGTATTAGTATTAAAGTGTGGTTTCAATAATAAGCCCTGCTGTGTGATTGTTTACACCATTGTTTTGTCCTAACCCCTACACTTCTTCCATTTCAGCTCAACAGGCAGTATATTAGTGGAAGACATGTAAGCCTCCCTATGCATCCTTTTGTATAATATTGAAAGACTTATACATTTGCACCGAGAAAACAGCATCACACCATCTCATAAAATTTTACTAAAAGACAAAATAAAAAGGAGGTGACTGCATTGAAGCCAAATGGCACCTTTGAGGAAAACCAGATATACTGTTGACTTTAAGATTGTTCCTTTGTGGTGCTACAAGGTCCAAATGTCAAGCGCTTTCCTCCTGAGTTGCTGTCTGCGTAGGTCTCCACAAAGGGTCTTGTTTAAAGATGCCATTATTAGATTAATAGCCTGTGAATTTTTCAGAAGCCTTACTCTGAGCACATTAGTGTTGATGTCATGAAGCTAGCTAAGCATACATCTACTTTTCAGCACTTTAATAAATAATAGCTTTGGGATTAAAGATCAAGGAATTGTATTGGCAAACACAACATATTTGTTTTGCTCCGGAGTTAAACAGTAGCTACTGTAGCTGACAGAGATACAGTAAAGAGTGGTTTTAGTTTTCTACTTGGCAAGCAACAAAACACTCACAAACAGGAAAATGCATGCAAAGAAGGGAGATTTGTGTTGCATGAAAACTTCATGGAAAAAACAAACACAAATACAAGTCTCAAAAATTTTACTTCAGGGAAAAATCCACCCTTATTATTGTGCGGTATTAGATATTCAAAGTTTGATGGATTGATGTTGGTTATCATGGACCATGAACAAATATTGGACACCTTGTGGCATCTGTATGACACAACAGAGTCACCTCATCTTAAGGTCCCTTGATTTGTTTGACCTTTCTTTAACCTCAAACCTCAGTTTTCATTAGTGTATCCAATGTTCTTTAAAACTCACAAACTGTAAATGTGAACTGTAAATTTGTCACTTTTGTCACTGTAAACTGCATTTGTCTCTTATCAGAATGGAAAGGAACCAAGGGAGGCAGTTCTTAGTGAATAATCTATTAATCCATTCGGTTTTGGTGTGAGATATCCTCAATTCTGCAACCAGAAAACAACAGACGTGAACTTGGTGGACATACAGTATAAATATAAATTAACAACTCCTGATCAAGGCTGTCCCTGTTATTCACAACATAGGTTTATGCTGTGCAGGATTCTGGTATTTAAAGTCCTGTTTTGGCAGAGAAAGCAGCACTTTATGTCCTACAATAAATTTCATCCTTTATACCTCACAATGACAAGTAGTGGGACTGGAAAGTCCTCTTTGTTTCAAAAACACTGGTACCAGGGCCTAAAATGAACTGGTGATACCTGCTTCTAGGTGAAAGAATCAAAACTTTTCAAAAATGTATTGTAAACAGCATTTTGGAGTGGATTTTTCCTTTAATGTTACAGCATACTCTGCTACACATCACTGTAAACATTGAGCATTGCAAATGTTGCAAAATTTTCCTTTGACACTGCATGCTTTTTGTTCTTGTAAATCGAAAATGTGGTTATCTACAATAAATGACAACATTTCTTCTGAGCTTATTAATACTAAGATTAAGTAAACTCAAATAATTCTGCATAATTGCAGTCTGAAGAGATGGTATTGTTGCAGGTTCTGGTTGGCCTGACTGCCAAGCAGCCCTCAATGGGGGATGCCACTGACTCCATACATGGAGCAGTCAATTCCTCAGTCTCAGTAAAAGATTTGCTAGCACTGGGATATAAAGAATAGTCTTTGATATTTACAGAACATTGGGTTCTGTTTCAAGTCTATGTATGAAAGGGTATCTGATAATAATTTACACCTTGTAGTTAAAGGGGTAGGTTAAAGTGAATTCATGTAATTTCAGAGCAATATCAAAGTATGAAACAGAGGGGCTGCAAGCTTCACAGTTTGATTTTGCATGTGGGTTGCTGTGCGGTGGAAAGTGAAACAGACACTGGATGAGTAGCATGCCATTCAAATGAGTGGTGGGGCTGGGGGGAGGGGGTGAGATGCTGACAGTACTGATTCTACTGGCTTTCCTGAGCATGTCAGAGGCTTTGTCGAGGCAGGGATATTTACTCGTCCCTGAAAAAGCAGAGACGGCTGACCCTGCACACTCTCCCTGCCTGTCTCTCCCTCTGGCTGATCGTGTATATGTGGGTGATGTGCTGTGTATGTTGATGTGTGCGTGCGTGAGTGTTTGTGATGTTCTGTAGGAATGTGCAATGGATTTTGTATGTGCATAAATGTACTGTATATATAATGAAGTGTGTTTGTGTGTGACAGGCTCGCCTAACGAAGGAGCAGCGTTGGGGCAGCGCCCTCCTGTCCCGACATCAGTCCCTGGAGGAGGAGTTTGAGCGAGCCAAGGCTGCCGTTGAGGTAAGCAGAGTGCTGCAGTACATCTCACATCTGTCACATGTCAGTGAAGAGCCATCACATTGCTAACTTTTAATAAGTCTTAACAGTAAAAGTAAGTTGGTTTTTTAAATATTAACCAGCAAAACTTTGTCTCACCTGTGCAATAGAAGCATGAGAAAACAGGTTTCCATCCAAATTCAGCGCAATTTTCAGTGAATTGCAGGAAAAACTGCAAAAGGAAATGTTAATACTAAAATGAAGAGTTTTTTTAGACTTCAGTAAACAGCTGCAGAAGAAGAAGACACAACCAGGTGATGTAACACAAAAAAAATACAGTCTTTCTATAGTGGAGGGTTATGTAACATGATTCATAAATTTAAAGATGAATTCATTATTTCTGTACTTCTGCACTTTGCTGAATTTTCCTTTTATAAATATGTCTAGTTTTTAGTCTTGCAATAATGTTTTCTGTGTACTTTTTGGCACTTCTGCACATGCAGAAAATTGTCCATTGAACATTTCAAACACTTCTTTATTGTTGTTATCGTGTGTTTACTAACTAGTTTACTAACCCTAACCTAACCCTGATGTTTTTCTGCTGAAACCTAGCCAAACTGGGGCCATTTTGGCTCCATTTTAAGGAACAGTATGCAGATTTTGTAGTGTCAAAGGGGGCACAGCACTATTTCAGTTACAAACAACCTCTAGTTGTCATGAAAGTGTCACAAAACAAAGTTGTTGAGAGCTTTTTCTATTATTTTATTTGGCAAAGGACTTCACTGTTTAAAAGAAAATAGCCTGAAATCCCAACTTTATGAAATATGGATGAACAAATCCCCTGATTCCTTTATAGAAATATTCAAATAAAGAACTGTAATAAAGTGAGAATTCTCTGAACTTCACACCAAGAAAACTTTTTTTTAATATCACACTTCCAATATCATTGCTCATGTAGCCTCATAATCGCTCCTGCAATTTAAATATCTACCTGAAGCCCTGTGGAGCCGATTTCCATTTGACTCATTCAGCCCTTTTATCTCTTTGTCTAATGATCGCTATTGTGCTTCCTGCAGTGTAATCCCTGTACCCCTTTGGTGCTAGCTGACAGTTTAATAGTCCATGTTGAATTCACACACACAAAGTTCACAGGATGTTTGACCCAGAAAATTATTCACGACTCTCTGTTGGCTAACAATAGGAAGGTAAATAGGTCAGCCATTTTATGGCCAGACATATCAGATTTCACGGGGGATAGAGAAGGTACAGTAATTAGATATGCCTGGATTCATCGTAGGACTGTGCATCGACACACTGCACGTGCAGAGCTGTGAAGTACAGTATGATGTTCTCATGCTGACAGGCTCATGATAGAGTTATGCCATAATTATTACATGGAAAATTACTTGAAAACTTCTTTGCAGGAAGAATAACCTTTTGTTTGAGAATCAAAAAGTTTTCATCACCTTTCCCTCTTCGGTGCAGCTGTTACCATTTGTTTCACTGATTAAATCGTCAAGTCAAAATGAGATGTTTCATCCAACCAATAAGTACTTTTCTTCCCAATTTGCAATAAGATTGGACACTTGCAGTTTCTTGTACTTTTTTCTTTGGAGCTGAAGATATTTTTAGTTAAGGTTCATTACATAGGTCCAACAACTGCTACCTAAGTGAAAAAAGCAAAGTTTCAGTGGTGTTCAGGAGTTTAGATCATAACAGACACAGCCAGGAAAGTTTTCTTTTTAACACACTTTACCACTCAATGGACATTTACCAGAAACTGTGAGCAAGCCCTGCTCTATTGAGTTACTTTAGCTTTACTGAGGTCAACAGCAGACTGTTGCACACTGGACTATGTTTAATGGTCAATAAATAATTGAGCGGGGACAGGAATATAGTGAGAAAGTGAGAGGAGCGACTGCAGAGGATTCAGACGCCTCGCATGGGAATCCCATCACAAACTTAGCAATGATGTCAAAGCTTGTGTAAGACATAAAAAGCATCCTCCCCAAATAATTGTACAGTTTGAGTACATGTGTCGGCCTGAGAGCAGTTAAGTAATGAGAGTCTAAGATGCTCCTGAAAAAAATGTCTGCGCATGGTACATTGATTTGTAACGGTATCTCACAGTTTCGATCGAGCAGCTTGAGTGCTGGCCTCCACTTCAGGGAAGCTCTTATGCAAGTGGTCTGCCATTTGGCTTCAACTGCCAATGTCAAAGCCCACAATCAGATCATTTCCACTTAAGTAGCTGTGCATATGCATGCTTGTTCATACTTATAACAAAATGGAGGTAGAGACAGCTCAGATGGCAGAGAGAACATTAAATCAGCACCTCGCCTGTCTGCCAATTCGTTCAATTAGATGAAGCAGCCAAATGTTAGAAAATTAGGACACAAAGAAGGAGCAGACAAGAAAGTAGGCTTCAAAATATTAGCCATTTCACAAAGCACTGATGAGAAGTTGCAGGTTTTATGCTTTTATACATAAAAAACATTGAAAAAGGAAGAAAAAAAATGACATTAGTATTAGAAAGGAACTCAGCTTTGAATTTAAACAGAGAGGCTGACTAAGAGAGTTTCTGTGTAGGTAAGGAAGTGTTCATGTCACATGAGGACACTGCCAATTACTCTAGGCTGATGACAATGTAATGTTTTCATTAAATTGAGAACCACTGAAACGGCTGCAGGGTAAATTGTGACCACAGGGAACAATGTTTTGGCTGTGGGGGATGAGGAAGAGCTCCCACAGTGATGATAAAGATGAGATGAAGGTGACTGTGTGGCCTCTTGTTTGATTAAAACTGCAGCAGGTTTACTTTTATCTTGCAGAATATTGGTCTGAGGTAGAATTGGTTCAGTCCAAGACAACAGAGGCAGGCAGAAGTTATAGATGCAGGCTTGTGATCAAAAGGTCAGTGGTTTTAATCCAAGGGCCTGCTGGGAAAACACGAATGGGGAAAGCAAATGAGTAATGTTTTGACCTCCCCTGGCAAGTTCTGTCAGTGTTCGCCTCGAGCAGACCACTTAACTCCAAACATTTGCAGCGGAACTAAAAGGTTTCAACATGTGAATAAGGGTGTACAAGGCATCCACCAACTACCCTTCAGGCAACCAGAAACTAGATTCATATACTGCTTAATTGTATCAACAAATTTTTTTTTTAAAGAACCGTAACGCCACATGTACCAAAATGCTGAATTTTGTAATGAAATATCTGCTTTCACTTAATGTTTGGCCATATAATTAAAAAGTAATTTATCTATTGTTTCTGACCACCTGACAATTGTAAGTCCAATATCCGCTCTCTGTTTTTGGTCCCTACCAAACCTCCGGAGGGAAATCACAGTTTCTGTGAAATGCTCCACTGTGGGCATGTGGTGTACAGAAGGGTTTTAGACTTTTTTTAGCAACAGCTGAGCAGTGATAGTGAACTAAACTAAGACTATCATTATGTCAAATCAGTTGAAAGTCACTAAATCCCTGTTAGCAATGGGATGCTTCAGATTCATGTAATCATTCTCATATGACTCACCATATGAGCCATCACTTCCACACCCTGACACACTGTTGTTTGACACACTTGTTAGAAAAATGTAATTATAGTTTTATATACTGAAATAGTCAACTCTGACTGAAGGTAGGAGATAGATTATGTTTACTTTTCCAATACTTAACTTTTTTCAAACCTTAACGAGTGTTTTTGCTGCCTAGCCCTAACCACAGACAGGACATGCTGTACAACACCAATCCCAGAGTCAAAGCCCTGCACTTACCATCAGCAAAAACTTTAATAAATAATATGTATTAGACAGGTGTGCTGCAGGTGAATGCTGATAAGAATATGTGAAAGCACCTTGAATTTAACATAATTTATTACCAGGCTGGAACATATCACAACATTGTTCATGTGTCATAAATTCCCAGTACATTGCAATTTCTGAGATTATCAACCACAAAAAAGTCCAGGCTATGTCCTGGCCACAGTAGCTCTTGTTATCACAGACATCCATAGAGTGTGTAATTGCTGTTAGTGACATTATCGGGAGTCCAGCTTCCTATTTTTATTTCGCTGACCAAGGACTTGGCCTGCACGACAGTGCAGCGGGTGGCTCATTAACATTACAGGCCAAGCCAGCCTGGTTCTGGAGATGACAATAGTTTGTTTTTGCTTTTTTCGGCAAGGCTGCTCTTTGTCACGGGTAAAAAAAGAGATTTTTTTTTTGGTCTACAGCTTTTCAAAACAGAATATCATGAATGACAGATTTGTGTAAATCTAGACACAAATCTTCAACAGTTTAAATACACCAGGCAGGTCTTTTGAGCAATGTGTCCTTGACTATTATGAGTTATGACAGTAGCAGTAGGGATACCAGAAAACAAGAGCTGACATGATATCGTGCAGGATAAATGGGGACTCTAAATGACCTGTAGGTGTAGATCTTAAACTGTAAGTGTAAGCGTGAATGGTTTTTTGGGTGGCAACAGACTGGTGATCTGTTCAGGGGGACACCAACCTGCAACCCTAAAGAGGATGAGCACCAAAGATAACGGAGGATGTACAAACGATTTTTATCACAATTGCTTTCTTTTATTATTCCTGTGATACTACTTCTAAAACAAACGTATTACTTTACTTTTTTATTTTTGTAGCACCTGTTTCTATGTTTTAGCGGACATAGTTTTACAAAAAAATTCTGGAAGACTACATTTGTCAGTCCTGCCAAGGATTTGTGATGTTGCAGTTGCAATGATTTATTTAACCAGTCCCCTGTGATTTCTATGCAACCTTGCATTTTAATTTAATAAAACATAATAAAACATAGCAACATGCAACAAACTTTTTTTTTGGTAAATCTGCCATTTAGGCTGCAAGAATCAAAAATAGTTCGCAAAATCCTGGAGCTACTAATTAATTCCAAACTGAATTTTTTTATTTTGTCCTTCAAGCTTATCAGATGAGTTCAGGGTCACCACAGTGGATCATTGTCTGCATGTTGATGTGGCAGTTTTTACGCCAGATGCCCTTCCTGACGCAACCCTCCCCAATTTCTACCAGGCTTGGACCAGCACTGCACAGGGGATGGGAATGGGCTGTTAGGGGTTCAGTGTCTTGCTCAGAGACATTTTGACATATAGCTGGGACCAGCTATTGAACCACTGACCCTGTGGTCAGTGGACAACTGGCTTACCAGCGGAGCTACAGCCACCCCAGAAATAATACTGAAATATTTTGACAAAATGTAAATATGTTTTTTTATTTAAGTAGGTGACACCAATATCCTTGCTAAATATATAAATCCTCTATTTTTGTCCATAATGTTTTCATAAAATGTTCCTTCCCCTCACCCCAACCCCTAGTTCATTTCCAAGCAGTAGTGACATGTTTGGCACCAGGAAGCACTCTGCATTGAATCCATTTCACATAACACTCCATCAGAGCTGCTGAAATCAGAGTCACAGCTAAAGGTTCACATCAGTGATACACAGAATATAAATTACCTCACTGTATCTTGCCTTGTTCAATATAATTAAACTGCCAGTGCCACTGTTGAAGAAAAAAACTTTCATAGCATTATAGAGGAATATGATTACATTTCTTGCAAATTAAAACATACTCCTATATATACTCAATTTTGCAAGCAATTTGCTGCGGTCCATGGTGCATCTAAGGAGCAAACTAGATATAAATCAGATGAGGCCAACTTATTGTCTATAAGGTGCAAATAATAAGATCATGTACAGTGCAAACACAGTCCACAGCATGATAAGCAGTAATGAAATTATATTTATTATGGAAATGAGAACAATGGCAACAGTACAAGAACCGTGATTGTAAAGCTAAGGATGACAACAGTCTGCGTGAGGGTTTTGTCATGCACACACACACACACACACACACACACACACGCACATACACTACATGCTAACAGTGGTGGAAAGAAACCATTTATATCAACTTCTGTAATGTATTTGCAGTGAGTACAAATTTGAGTTGTAGTAAAGTACTTGTATTTTACTATGACAGTTGATTTTTATGTTTACTTTCTTCCAGCCTTTCCACTTCATCTTAAAGGGAAAAGTTGTACTTTTCTACGCGTTTTTATTTCTGTTAAACTACCTAAAAATATAAAAGCAATTTCAAGACAGCTCCAGCTTGACAGCTACATCATGAAAATGCTTGAACGTTGTACACACTTATTTCCATGAAGTTAGACTTCAGTGTAGTTCAACACCAGGCAAGATGGCCTTGTCATAACAAGATACACTCTTAAAGATATTCATATATGTCACAGTTGTATACTGGCTGCAATTAAATAATTTAAACATTTCTGAGATCTCGTAACTCAAAGTTAAAATAATTTTTATTAAAATATGATATATCACAAACTGATCACATATGTCCCTAGATAATAACAGGCCCACCAGCAGTGAACTGACACTGTTTTTAATCCCTGCTTATGATATGTAGGACTTATAGCCTAACTTTTGCTTCCCTTTATGTATTTCCTACACCCCAGGATCTCTGACTGCACTTCCTGACAGAGGAAGCAGAGAAGGTTCACCTTCAGGCAATTTGTCTGAGAGTCAGCAGCCTGCAATTACCTGACATTTCTCACCATCAGGGGCCACACTGTGGCTTCTGTGTCAATCATAAGACTCTAAAGATGTGGAGACAAGACTTCTGATATAAACAGATGTTTACAGTAGATCTTTCAGACCTGGCTCTTTCCTACAGTGTCACAACACACACGTACTGTACACAGCACAGTCATGTACTTAGACCTTTCTAACTATAGAGGCCTCAATAAGTCACAGAAGGCTGTTCTGTTTGACATTATTCACCCTAGTTTACCCTGCTATCACACAAAGACAGCCAAGAATCATGAAAAACTCCACTGTTGCAACTGCATGGTTAAAATCAGGCATGATGTTACTGTACTTTCAACTATAGTGCTAAACCTAAATGTTAAGTTCAAAGTACTGTGTGTAGAGTTCATATGTAGACAGACAAAGGACTAAACAGAAAAGTTTTCCAAACATTCCATTCTAAGATAAATCAACTCTATTTCACTCTGAATTAATACGGTAACATTGTTAGTAGGTAATATACCTCGGTAACAAATGCACGCTACACTTTTCAGATATTTATTATTTATTTGCAAAAAATTTTAAAACCATTTACCATTGTCATTTCACTTCACAATTATGTACCACAAATCCCAATAAAATACATTTACATTTGAGGTTTAAACGTTACAAAATGTGAAATTTCAAAATTTCAAGGGGAATGTATACTTTTGCAAGGCACTGTAAACACTCAAACACAACTAAAGAAGGGTTATAAGTATATGTGAACCGTAAAAAAATGAAAATAAAAAAAAGCCACCAACAAGACCTATATTTCACAGATATGGAATGAAGTATAACTGCAGAGGGGAACAGGTTTTTAGCATCTACAACATCATCAACAGACTCCACAGAGCTCAGAGGCAGAGTGCATATGTATTTGTACGTAAGATG
Organism: Channa argus; assembly: GCF_033026475.1. NCBI lineage: Eukaryota > Metazoa > Chordata > Actinopteri > Anabantiformes > Channidae > Channa > Channa argus. The sequence continues at coordinate 12,390,983 of NC_090204.1, forward strand.
CCAGATGTTTGGAGATTCTATAGATACCTTCAGTCCAAAGCGCTCATCTTTGCTATCAAAACAAACAATAAAACTCAAAAGGTAGTTTTTATGTATGGATCATGGTTATATTAGCTGAAGTTGCACTCCATTCTGCCTCTGCGTTGTCTTTTGACTGTGTCTTACTAATCTTTTTCTCTACCTTTGTCACTGCCTAACCTGATTAGGTATACAGACATGCCCACACAACCATTACTTAGTGTAATCCAACAGTGGGTTTTAGTACAAATAAATAATTTCTTCAATTTTCTCAAGTCATAAAATGATGCAAACTCATCATGCAACAAATAATACTGTGATTATGCTGTAACAGTTAACTGCACAGCATAGACTGTTTCACACACTGTCAGCACTGTTGATTGCGTGTACAAGTATTTCTGGCAACAGATTAATGGAAAGATGCACACTTAGCATGTTATAATCTCTTATATTAAATTCTTCACAGAGCTGTTGCTGAATATTTCTCCAGATTGTTCATAGCTGTGAAGCATTAGCAGAATATTACGCTTGATATAAACCAGGTGTTCATTGAATAACAAATGTTTTTTATGAAGTGTAAAGACAATGATTTCTAAATTTGCTGATGACACATGCAACTCTTATGTTCACTGGAATTTTGAAAGCAAAACTGTGAGCATAAGAAGATTGAGGACACTAGCTATTTGAATAACCTAAATTAGTAACTAATGTAAATGTATATCTAATACATGACTCTCTAGGCTTTGGTTTACTGTTGGATAGAAAATAAGAAGCTGGTAAATGAGAAAGTGGATTGTCTGGTCAACGGATAGGTTCGCTTCAAGATTCTGTCACCTAATTGAAATGTCAGCAAATAACAGTTAAAATGTCAAAGTAATAGAGCCTTTAAAGCCCTGAAGTGACATTTTTAACCACATAAATGTGAAGACTATTTGCGTGCATAATTAAATTTTTTCTCCTTTAAATGTAATATAAGCCTTTGTGCATTTCTTAACTGATTGTGTTATATTAAATACAGCCCTGTTTACCTGCTGCATCATCAAATATTACTATCAACTAATTTAAACAATAATTCTTGTAAGTTTGGAAGTGGTGTTTAATATTTATATTTTAATGGCCTGTCAGCCAGTTTGAAAGTGGAAGCAGATACTGATGCCATGTGGAGCAGGAACTCATGTGGCTTCAGATGAATGTTCCTTTAAGCTCTGCTTCAACTTGTAAATGTGATGATTCATCAGAAATGTGGAGCTTTAAGTTACAGCCTAACGTGACATTTACAGCTGTTCTGTAGATTGATGGTAAATTACAGGAGCTGCTGTTCTGCAGCGTTTTAATCACTCATTGTCTCCTCTCACCTTTCTCAAAATATCCATCCTCCATCCTTTCATCATGTCCTACTCTTTCTCTGTTATTCGTAGTCAGATACAGAGTTCTGGGATAAGATGCAGGCGGAGTGGGAAGAGCTCGCTCGGCGGAACTGGCTGACGGAGAATGAGCAGGGGCAGATTCCCTCAACTGTCTGTCCACACGAGAAGGTCACTATCATTAAACTGTTACAATGTGAAGAAACTGTTTGTGAAACTTTTACCTACACACTGCTCTTCAGCTCATAAACAAAAATCGGTTTCCACCTAAAGTAACATGGTAACTGTTGCGGGACATGACCACCATCTTGTGAGGTATGCCCTCTGTTTACCTGTGCCTGTGGTTAGAATGAGTTTGTTTACATTCTTCAAATTTGATGAAGATGGGTAAAGATGAAGAAAATGAAAGAGGACCCTACCATAATCAATAATACAGTAGCAATAGTGTTTTAAAACTCCAATACTTGTAAATACATGAACAGTTTTCCAGTGAATCTATGCAAGAGCTGCTGATTCACAAGCCAGCAAACTGACAGATTATAGTCGTACCCACGATAGTACGGTGGCCTGACCTCTCGTGACCTATAGAGCTCCGGATGTCACATGATTAATGTGTATGGAGCAGATGGCACTGGTATGGATTTAAGTCCTAAGATTCAGTGCACATTTCCAATTCCAAATAAACTGAACACAGTCAGAAACTCAATGGATTACACATTTCTGACTCTTACAATTTGCCTGGAGTGTTTGCAGAGATATAGAAACAGACAGAATTTACATGACCTGTAGCTCCAGCTTAAGCTACATTAGTTCTCCTTGCACTGTATTCACAGATACAAAGATGCTGGATAAAAAAAGTCCATACATGGCAATGTTCTACAAAGTTTACAAAGTCACTTTAACTCATACATTCCTTTTTATTGTATGAATAAACTGTTTACACAGTCTATGTTTAGATGTAGAAGGAGGTTACCAGTGTCACCTATACCTTCAAAATCATGCTGTCAGGGATTTTTCTTTTTTTTTTTTAAATAAGCAAACCAGAGGGTGCCAGAAATGTCTCAGCCTCTATTCTTCCTTTGTTGGATGTTATAATAGAAGTTTAGCATTACAGGTTAATCATGTACATGTCATTACTCCTGCCAAGATGACGACATCATCATTTGACAGATGAATTCTGGGACTGCATGACATCATGTGCTCGAGCTCTAATGTTCAGAATCCTGACAGGAACTCAAAACACTTGGCACCTCACAAGATGGTGCTGGCATCCCTACATGGTACACAGCACATAGTTTTCATATCGACATGCTTGTTTTTGCATACTGCCTACAATATCCTGTATCAGTTGGAATACACCCACCCACCTACTACTAATTCAGTAAGTAATACATTATATCTCATTAGTCCAACCTGTGCACAAGCCAAAATGTAAAAACAACAATTTATTGGACTTATATTGTCACCATGCAATTACAAAGCAAACATTGAAACTCAGTGTCACAGGAACTCATTCAACTCTGCATAAAACTAAACCTGAGGCTACAAATGTTAAATGTCCAGCAGCCCTTTTTCCCTTTTGCTATTATATGATTTGAAGCAACCACAGCATACCCAAACAGAAAACAGTGACTTTTCACAGCTGTTCAGAACCAAAAACTGCCATGCTTCCTGGTGGGGTTTTAAAAGTTATCCAGCATCCAAGTTATAAAACTTCAACAAAAGGTTACTTTTTACTTTAAATGTCTTGTTTCTTTTCAAACCTTCTAGAGTCAAAGCACATGTATAATATAAGTGCTTCAGCCTACTCATAACATCACTACTGATAATAAAAACTAATGTTTGTGAGTTTCAGAGGGAAGAGCATGTGGCTCAGCAGTAAACTTTCCCCATCAGCTGAACTTACTATATAGGGATATTACAGGAGATCTGGGCGGCTTTTTCCCAGTGCAGGGCCAGTTCTTCAAGAAGGCTGTTTCAAAGTCATCATGCTCAGAAGCAGGCAACAAAACACCAGGGTAATCACAGCGTGAAAATGCAAGGTTTAACATTTAAAGAGAACAGACAAACCCCAGGGAGCTGAGTCCAGGTTTGATGTGAAGCAAAGAAGATCGATTCTTACAGCTGGAGCTTTGCTTAAATATACAGCAACACAGGACAGTTGCCCTGGTTTGAATATGAAAGAGAGAAACTGACATTGCCACTATCCCTGTTTTTTATTTTTTGTTATTTTCTGCTGACAGGGTTACTACTTCCACACAGATAATCCTTATAAGGACTTGTCTAACGCATTTGAAGAGGGACTAAAGAAGTCTCGAGAGGGAGATTTGCCAAACGCTGTGCTTATGCTGGAAGCGGCTGTCTTGCAAGACCCTCATGATTCAGAGGTGAATTCATTTAGCACACACACACATTAACACACACATTGTGTTCTGTCTTAATTTAAGCAGTCAGGTTGACCATGCCAACATTTGTATTTACAGCCGGGGATGTGTATTCAAAAGAGAGAGAGTAGTACATACCTTCAAAGCACAGATGGCAAATGAAACTGCAAGGCTGCACTGGTCAACTAGACAGGAGCCGTTTGGTTTTCAGTGCATCCTAAACCCCAATCCAACCTTACTCTACCTCATGATAAAAGCTAGACAGGAAACTAGAAGGCAGATTCATTAAGTTGCACTCTCAAGCTTGACACTGATGGTCAAATCAGTTTACTGTAGCCAAAATACTCAAGTTGCTCATACTCTTGAAGACAATTTCCATCTGCCCAGTGAGCTGAATAATAGCTCATTTGGCAGATTTTTTTCTCCCTGTTTGCATTCACACCGTTTCAAAAGAAGTGACCTCTCTGCAGGCTGAAAGAGCAAAGCCATCATACAAAGTACTTTCGAAATCCCCTGGAATATACAGAAATGTGCCAGTTATTCCGAGGAGAGGATTATCCCGAGGTGTATGGAACTAATACGATTCCAAAATTCCTCCTAGGGTGCTTAGTGGCTTATTGCCCCACTGTGAAGACCTCTGTATCATTCAGAAATAATTTCGAAATAAAAAACAGCATCTACAGAGATTAACTTTAAAACTGGTTACTAAACCTGTCCTTACAGACACAAAATAAAGAGAAGTAATCTAATAATCTCACATTTGGATTTAGGGTTAGTTACGTCATTTTCTACCCTCTTGTGCTGATCACGGGTACTTTCTGTTTACCTGACGTGGGCCAGCACGGGCATACACAACCACCATGTCTCTCTCACAAATTCAAGTTTACTGAGCAAAATCTCAACAATTTTCACCATTTAGAGCAAATATTTTAGAAAAATCAAGAAATCACTTTTCAAGTGAAAATGCCAAAAAATATGATATTTTACAGTAAAATCAACAAGGCAATTAATTGAGAACATTATTAAAACTTAGAGTAATTAATATTTGTCAGTCTAAAAACCTATAATAAGATATATTACGTCAGCATCTTCTTATATAAGCAGGACTGCAACTGCATTTTTATTTTGACTGATTATTCTCTATAAAATTAATAAAAGAAAAACTATTTTCCTGAGGCCAAGGCAACAAATTCAATGCCTTGTTTTGTCAGACCAACAGTCCCAACCCTAAATATGTTAAAGTTATAAAGTCTCACAAATAAATAAACTGAATTTTAAAGTAGTCTATGAATTCACTATTTTACAGTACCAATCATTCAGCTCTAAATAAATGAGGAGTCCTCACTTAAATGATCACTTCACTTGTTTAAAAGATAAACTAGAATGTCGCCAACTCATCTCTGATAGCTTATTAAATTGCTTTGTAAAGATGAGATGATTTAATTGACTTTCTGAGGGTATCTAAGGACAATCCTCCCAGCTAAACACCACCCTCATAATTGCACGCGCCCATGTTTGACCTCATGAAAGATTCACATTGCTGTATGTGGCGTGAAATTGTTCAGTGCACCGATGCTGCTATGTTGTGTTCAGTCTTTAGTCAGTTGCTGTGTGCTGGACCCCAATAATTGTGCCTGAGAGACAATGCTGAGCCACTCAAATTCTGTTTCTGCCCCATGAGAATACTGGCTATGGAGAACAGGTTTCCACCCTGCTGTTTAGTGTTACCTGTATTTTGTTTCCCTGCAGGCTTGGCAAGTGTTGGGGACCACCCAGGCACAAAATGAGAACGAACAAGCAGCAATTGTCTCCCTCCAGAGGTAGGCTGATACCACTGCATCAGAGCAATCAAAAATTTGCTGTCAGAGGTGGCAAAGCTGTCAGCTGTTCCTGCTTGGTGACACCATATGTTTGCACAAGCGGGGCTCTGAGGACATGTCATGTTAAAAGATGAAACCCTACCTATGAGGTTTCAGTTAAAAAAATTTGACAGCAGCATATTCAGCAAGAACAAAAACAAAGGCAAAAATAAATATTGATGTAAAGACTTGTTCTATTAATAGCACAAAAACTGTATTTTACTTTGACGTTAGCCAAGATCCAAAACCAGCAATTGAAGGAAAAGATGTGATTTCTCCTCCTAAAATAGAGACACTCCACGTGGATGGTGATTGCACTGAGTCCTAAATGGGAGGTGGCCCACTTTCATTCACACTGCTAAAACCAGAAATTGCACCTGTCTTGGATGTGGGGACTGACAAGTAAAGTAAAAACACAAGGACAGCCTTCAGAAAGCAGAAAGCATCCTTCCTTTCTACTGTTGTAATGATCTATGCTGTGAAAGAAAACAATGTAAGGCAAATAATTTATTTTTCAATCCCAGAATATCACTTTGTCCAACAGACTTGTGCATATTCCAGAAAATATTCAGATCTCAGGTAGTGTGTATGGTGTATATTTGACTTTGTTTATTATGTAACAGCTCCATCTGTGAAGGGAGTGTTTGGGTATGAAGTGAGATTAGATGTTTATCTGGCTATAGGCCTGTTGTCGCTACACTGGCACCACTTCAGATAGCGAGCATAATGTTACAATACTGTTGTATTCTGTTCATTTGTTTGTCACAGTGTTTGACAGAAAACTTGAAAAAAAGAAATTTGGTAAACAGATTATATAAATGGACAGCCACTTCTGTCTGAGACTGTCCCTGCAACATACAGTATGGCTGTCTGATGACTGTGCATCAAGAAAATACTGTAATACTTTCAATACTGTATTGAAAACATAGCAAACAGAACACACCCTTGTAAACATACAGTAGATTTGTGTAGTCTGAACCGAGTTTACATAATCTTCTCTTACAACACACTGGACTGGAGGTCTAATATATTTTGTTTGTCTCAGATTATAAGGGTTTTAAGGAAGTTGGCACATCATTTGTAGCAAATCCTGCTTCAAATTATCTTGATAAAAGTTAAATCTTGTTTTGGCATCTCTCCTATACTAACTAATCCAAGTCGTTCATCCAACACAGGGTTGCTCTTTTTACCCCCTTTTTAATTACAGGGGTCCTAGTGGCAGTTGTCCATATGATTTAACCAGTGTTATAACTTAAGCTCTCAATACTAACACACTCCATCTCTACCTTTTTCCTAAATGAAAACCTAATGCAAATCTAGCACTCCTGCTGACGACAGCATGCAAACCTTGTCCTCTGCAGACACAGAGCAGTTGAGGCACAACTCTGACCCTGAAATCAATAGCCTCCACGTGATGTTTCTTTACTTCAGCCTGTCCCAAATAATGCCTGTCAAAACTAGATCACCCTTTTGAAGTGTACACTTTACAACATCTCTCCTCTTCCATACCCGGGTTCTGTCTCCATTCAGGTGTTTGGAGCTCCACCCAATCAACCTCCCAGCTCTCATGGCTCTGGCCGTGAGCCTGACCAACACTGGTATGCGCCATGATGCTTGCGACGCCCTACTTCGCTGGCTGAGACACAATCCAAAGTACAAGCATCTGCTGAAGGGCAAGAACCACTTGATGGGGTCCCCAAATTCACAGCGCAGGATGTCTCATGCTCCCAACATGGGCAGGAATGAAAGGTACAATATTAAAACTGAATATCCAGAAAATCGGAGCAGGGGAAAATTGATAAAAAAAATACAACTAACTAACAACTTAAATTATTTTAGTCGTGCACAATGTGCCATGTCAGCTGTCGCTACATCTGTTAATTCCTGTAAGTCTCACTGTTAGCCACAAGGCAAAAAGCTGGGGTTCTTGGAGTTGCTTGGAGTTCCTGTAAACAAGGCTCCAGAGAGACATTGATTTGGTGCCAAGCATGTGATCTATCCTGCTGTATTTTGCACTGAAAAAAAAACAGCTCTCTACAGTCGTCAGTTTCAGACTCTCATTTATTTTACTTAAACAGCCATTACCCTGTCAGGGACACCAAAAACTTTTTCAAGGTCTTTCAACCACAGCTGATATTGGTGTAATTTCACCGCTGAGACATTATACATGGAGCTTTACATATGCATCTTGTGGAACCCCCCTTGCTGCTGTGGAAGGCAGACTCCCACTGTGTGTCTGTCTTAAGACAGAAAAATGAGCTTGTTAGGTATATCAGATTAAAATGAGTCACTTTTGCTTCCAGGGGAAAGCAGCACTTTATCAAATCATTAGACATATAAGAGATGGGAGATATAGGTACATCCCAATTACTGCAGCCGCCTCTCTAATCCATGCAATATCATCTTTTTCGTTTCTGCTTTTCACTCCATTGTTCACTCTTCAGGTTCATTGTACTCTCCGCTCTGCACTTGCTCTCCCTACTCTATCTGCCTTCTTCTGTTATGCCCAGCCCAGTGAAGAACAAGACATAGCTTAATGGGAAACCCTAGTCTTCACTCAAAAGCTAAGGACCAGATGACCACCGAGGCAGAAGTAGCTGTCTAGCTCTCATTTATTATTTGTTTCACTTTTGTGCATTGGTTGTAAACTTAATTCGATAATTAATACAAACAGAACAAAAATCTATTTTCTCAGTACTGCCGTCCTTTTCCACATCATTTTTTTATGCTAAAATTCTTGTTCATTTTTTAGATCTTTTTTTCTTCTCTTTCTTTTATCCTTCATCAATTTCTTCCTTTTCCATCATTTCTTATTTTTTATGCTGACATGCATTAAATTCAACATCACAGCAGTGCAATTTTAAGAGCACTAACTTAACAGCCTTAAATTACACTAATCCTTATCTGTGCTGTGTTTTTCCACAGCTCCTTGCTTCCTAAGGTCAAGGATCTCTTCCTGGAAGCAGTTCAGTACAACTCTGACAGCATCGACCCAGATTTGCAAACAGGCCTCGGGGTGCTCTACAACCTCAGCGGAGAGTTTAACAAAGCTGTTGAGGCTTTCAATACAGCCCTGTCAGTCCGGCCTGAGGTAGCAACACCCACACATACACACAGAGGGGCACAGAGAAACATGGAGATTAGGCAGAGCGAAGTTCTAGTTACATAAACACTTGACAGTGGCTGAGATGTTCGGCAGGCAGAAATAAGCTCAGTGGTCAATTCAAGTCTCACTGGCTGGAGACAACAAACTTAATTAAAATTACTTTTAGTAACAACAGACCAATTTTTAGTTATTACTAATAGAGCACACAGTACTTTGACATATAGAAAATATGTGGTAAGATAATAATATTGGAAGGATTTCACTTCCTGTTTTGTGCAGTATGTTAAAATATCTCAGTCAAGAGAAAAAGCAATAAAGTATAAATAAGCAAATGAACACATTCTAATGGGTGATATTTTTAGGCTATTTACACATTTAAAATGATTACCTTTGAGGATTTTTAAAGCTATATCTTCAGAATTCTGTCTACACCTAATATTTATTTGGTGAAACAGGCAACCTGCTGACTGTAAACTGTCGTTGGTGAACACATTGGGATTTGTGGGTTTCTGGCAGAAACAACCTGTCTGACAGCTGGTTAACTTCAACTGGCACCACATTATGGAGTATATATTATTGATAACAACATAAACTGTGTGCCTTTATAAAATGGGCTCATTCACATATTCACAGAAACTACTAAAGGAACTGAATTTGTTTATGTAGTCTGGTAAGGCATCTTTCACAAATAACGCTGACTGCTCAAATGCAGTATAAAGAACGAGTAAAGTACAAAACACAATTTATGTTCTCAAAGATTTTTTTAGAGCGCTGTGAGTAAAAGTTGAACAAGTCACATAATGGAGGACAGCTAAGCCACTTAAAATTTCATGATCCCCCAATGAGGATGATTTTAAAAAAGAACAACACAGACCTTGTTCATCATTCTCACACTAAGACATTTCTGATCAAGCTACTCTGCAATTCTTTCCATGGCAGTTGATGTCTTTTTAGCTGCTGACTCAGGTCTTTTTGCATGAGTATATACACATCAGTGTCATACATCCAAATGTCTACACCATCACACTGTTGGGGGAGATCATTAAAAATAGAATAAAAAGTAGAGAGCTCAACGCAATGCTGGAGTTGTTAGGTGGTCAGTTGCAACTTTTTCAGCAACATTAAAAAGTACTGTTACTACAGCAGAGTATCATATCAACATGTAATGTCTGCTGCAGTGTATTTATGTTGTTCTACTAATTTTCCTATGAGAATAATATAGACACACACACACCAACACGCTAACAGTACATACAGCCCGCACATCATAAAAGTCATCATGCGTCACACACCACACAAATAGATGGAGCTACAAATGCTCAGGGAGAGCTCACACAGACACATGCAGTGATGGAAGGAGCTGCCAAATCTGGTCACATGAACTCTTGACTGGCACACATATGCTCTCACTTCTGATCCAGTTTGAGAATAAGATTTAGGTCAAACTTACATTTACACAGAAAACTAAAAGCTGATATGGACACACACATCACTATGCTGTAATGCACAGAAAAACAACAACGCAAACAAACAAGCCTTCAAATACAACCACAAACTTTTCTTCCATCTCCTTCATGCAAATCAGGCTCTGTCCTCTCAGCACTGTCCCAGGTCAGCACAAATATTACTCATTGTTAAATCCAACCTCCCACATTTGACTTGGTAATATCTGCTCCCCCGCCAGAGAAATAGCTCTGAACACAAAGGGAGATAATTAGATCCCGCTGCTAGGCTTAGCCAAAGATGAAGGACCTCTGTACTATAGAAAACCATGATCTCAGTATGTGCCTGTCTACCTGCAGGTGAGAAACAAGGACAAGGGCACCCTGTGTGATGTGACTCAGCTCTCCTTAAATTACCCTTGTACTGTGGGTTAGTTTGTAGTTGGGAGCTGTGCAATGCTCCAAGTACTTTATTGTTCTTGCGCCACAACAAAATGAAGCAAATTATAGCATGCTGCTCATACACTGCTTTGTCATGCTGTCACTGTAGAGTTGAAGTCGAGTGCAGTATTTCAGCCCCGATTATTCAGCTCTATTTCACTTGCACTTTTCTGTCAAAGACATTTGTACGGGTCTTTTTAACATGGTGGGCATTTAAGATGTACAGAATAGAAAACTGAAAATGCTGTTGTTGAGTTTTGATTCAGCCTAAATGAGGAGCTCACCAGCAGGTTTACACCTTAAATAAATCCCAAACTATACTGACAAGTTAATCATGATCAATAACTCTTTTAACTTCACTATATGACACTCCTCACCCTTCATCCAACACACCACTCATCCTTGATCCAGGACTACTTGTTATGGAACCGCCTGGGAGCAACTCTGGCAAACGGGGACCGGAGTGAGGAGGCAGTGGAGGCTTACACACGGGCACTAGAGCTGCAGCCGGGGTTTATCAGATCCCGTTACAACCTGGGAATCAGCTGTATTAACCTGGGAGCACACAGGTGAGTGACCTGGTGATGTTGGAGAGTGGGATAAAGTTTCTACTTGTTTGAGACAGTGGCCGTGTTTATAATTTCTCTTACTGTAGATGGATTTGTTTGGATGTTTCAGCTTCAGTTGATGACAGTCGTTACGCTGATCTATTCACTTTATTCATTTATAGTTAACAAACTCCAAGCCACTTGAAATGAAACTAATTTAAGTTAACTGGTAAGGAACTGTCTATGAAAGACCTGAGCACCAAATTATTCATTTACATTTGAGCCCCTAAAATGAGAAGTATATGAGTAATTGGATCCAATCAAGCTAACAATGTGCACTTTAAGCACACTGTGATTTAATTATTTAAAATCAAGATGGTGGTGTACAGAGCCAAACTGATAACAGTTCAAAAATCCAAATACTTCTATATAGACAAATATGTCACAAATATCTATGTGACAAAAGTATTTAGCACTTCGAATTAATAATGCAAAAATATGAGTATTCACGGATTCAAAAATACAAATAGTCACTGCATTTTAGGCTAATTCTAGTATAATACCAGACATACTACTGTACAGTACAGGTTACAGTAGCCCCAGCTCATGCCTTTCTTAGCTATGATGAATCAGTACCAAATATTTTCTTAATCTGGACAATCCTTTGTCATCCTCATAGACACCTTAAACTGTTCAGAATAAAAAAAGAATCAAGTCAAGTGCAAAAACAAAAAGATTTTTTTAATCAGTTTCTCAGATAAACGTAAATCCTGCTCAAAGGTGAACTCAAGAGAACATGTCATTTAGCATTTAAGTACGAATGGAAAAACTTAGATAGCAAGGATAAAAAAATGTCCAGGGTATACTGTACATAATGACTGAGGCTGAACTGATTGACAGGGCTAAATATGTTTCCCTACTGAGCCAAAAACATGATTATTTCTTCAGATTTTTCTGATTTGACTGTCAGCTAATTTCCTCTTTGGTGTAAAGACACGAATGGTGCTCCCTCGTGTCCCAAGAGTTCATGTTTTTTACCTGATATCAGATCTAAGGCCTTATTATGCCAAACAAACGACCATGTTTACTGGAAAAAGTGTTGAAAAGTTTGATAATATGTTAATTTTTAAAATAGCAAATACAGAAACATTTTAAGATTTAAATTTTACATGAATTATTACTTTTTAAAAGTATACAGAAAAAAACAAATCAGTGCACATTGGAAAATTAAATATTGCACAGATGTCAACAAATATCAACAAATTATGTGTGCAAAGCAGGTGACACTGAAAAGACACATGTTTCAGGATTAAGGGTAAAGCAAAATATCCCATGACCTGGATCTGCCAAGATGCCTGCATTTCCCTTAACTAAACAAAACTGCTAATTATCTTAGAACCTATAATCAGTGCCTACTAGCTGCTAAAGAAAGTGTATGTCATCAATTGTACAGTATCTAATTTGACAGAGAAGCTGCTAAACTGTAGATGTCCTACTGTACTAAATTACAGATGCATTCATTACACTGCACATCTTTTTTTTTTTTAAAAAGGTGTACTATACACTGTTTTATCTTTATCTTCATTTAAGGGATCAAACAGAATTGGGCACAAATTAAAATGATCAGGGTTTTGGTTTGTTTGGGTGAGTCCCACTCTAAAAGCTAGCAATTGAGTAAGGGATTCCAGACAAACACAGTTTTATCTATGCATCCTCACAGAACAGATGGTGCTAAAGGTTTGTTGATGTAGAGACTATTCTCAGTTATTGAACTATTGGGGCTGACAAGCTTACACTTTACATGCTACCCATCTTGGAACATGCAAGTCAATAGCGTTTTACCAATGTTGCCTCTTCATCCAAACTAATGCACTGATTGTTGCTTCCCCAGGGAGGCAGCCAGCAACTTCCTGACTGCTTTAAGCCTTCAGAGAAAAAGCCGAAGTCACCAGCAGAACCACCAGGTGATGTCTGGAAACATCTGGGCTGCATTGAGGATAGCTTTATCTATGATGGACCAACCTGAACTATTCCAGGCTGCAAATATTGGTGACCTGGACCTTCTCATGCGGGCCTTCAACTTAGACATTTAAGGAATGGGAGGTAGAGAGGATCAATCTCCCCATCACCTAATGTCTGATTTCTACCCAACAGCCAAAGTGCAAACATCAGAGTGGACTGGATCTGATATTAGAGGCAATAGTTTGTTTTTTTTATGCACGTCAAAATGAACAGTGATCATGAAAGTGGTTTTATTTTTTTGCCTGGTACCTGGGAGGAGATCTGGGAATAGGTTCCTCAAAGTGCTTGAAGTAACTGCTTTGTGATGGATTTGCACTGGAATTGTGATTTCCCTAAAGAGCACAAGGACAGGCAAAGATTGTACGAGCAATGCCTTAGAGAACACATCAATTAAAACCTGACTCATCCAGTGGAACCAAGTTGAGCCAGGAGAGACTGGCAGGCACACACTGTCACAGAGGATCATTCACATGCTGCTTGCAGAGAAAAGATGACGTTTTGAGGAGGGGAGAACGGTTTCGCTATTCAATTACTTTTGAAACAGTTTAACACTGCTGAAGGATGGATTTAGCAGGCAAAATTGATGAAGACTGCACCATATGACCTGGAACTCCAAATTTAGTTCCTGGTTTGCTTTTATCCTCTTTCAATGGAGAATAATGATATTGCATGAATTCAGATTTTCATAAACAGATTCTTAATTAATGTTCACATACTTTTAGAAGTTTTCCCTTTGCACTTCCGACAAACACGTAACTTCCTCAGCCCAAGTGGAATGTGCAAACCGGGTTGTAAAGCCTTATTCAAATGCATGCGAACAACAATATTTATTATACGACTTTTTATGGCAAAACAAAAACACAAAGCCATTTTCAGACTGGTTTCAATTACTTTAAATAACTGCTGTCTTCTTAACTTGAAAGCTTTCTGAGCCATTAATTTTTGTTTAGTTGTTTTTTCTCGTCTTAGTTCCTAGCTTGTCTTTGTTCCCTTTATGCTGACTGGTTAGAAACATTGACATAAAAGCGGGCAACATCTATCTGTAAAACCTTCATTAGTGCAGAAAACATTTTTTGTGTGTTGCAGGTCTGAATTTATTCCTTTCATCTTCTTGGATGACAAACAACTCTAACATTTACTGACCAGATTTTAATTTTCCAGACTGTGTTAATATCAATTCAGTGTAATAACATGACAGCAGCTTGAGGGTATTTCCTAATGCAGTCATTTGTATCTTTGTTGCACCCCCATAGACGGCAAACTTCATGCATTTAATTAAATCAGTTTGCCTTCGCGATTATGCATGAAATAAATACTGATGTAAGCATGGGCAGAATGGTGCACACAACATTTATTCACATCATGCTAATTCAAAACACTGGATCCTCATGCATCTGCAGCAAATGTGGCTGAATGAAATGCGGATAAATATTCTGCATCACCTCAGCAAAACTTTTTCTTAAAAATATGCTTTTAGCTCACAGCTCTATTTGCGTCACTGTTGCTAGTTTGAAAGTCACTCTGTGAAGTGAGCATCACACTCCTTGCTGTGCAACACAGTAAATGATAGATAATCTGCTGCACTGCATAGCTCAGCACCTTGGGATTTAACAAGTATGTCCACAGTCTGGGTGTGCTGTAAAAAGTGTTTTGTATTCTCAGATCCTATGCAAAAGGTCATGTTTTGTGTTGCCATTCTGAATTGTCAGTTTGTTCCCATCTGCCTCGGCGGACAAAAACGAAGTGGTGATTCTGTTCTTTGAATGAATGCTATCAGGGGGAACCAGAGACCAATACAAGTGCTATTCATCTCCTGAACTGAACAGCTCTGATATCATGGTCTGTTCAAGAAGAAGTGTTTCATTAGGAAACTGTGGGAGATGGATGCACAAGTGTTCTGTTTCAGAAGAGAAATGTGGTCAGTTATTCCAGGAAAAACACAGATACAAAAACACCACCTACAGTGAATCCTTTACTTTTAGAAACCCTGTTATAGGTCTTTGACCTCAGTTGTTCCCAATGAATTCTCTTCCAATCTTAAAGATATGTTTTATGTCACTGGTCCACCAAATATATACATTTAGACATTTAACTCACCTTTGATGCACTTTGAGAAGAAAACTTTCCTTTTAGCTCTAAATGTTGTCAAACAAATGATATCTACAGATACTAAACTCCAACATTGCTTGGAAGGTGATATTTCAGGCCTTCAGACGGGTAGCCACTGTAGTCACATGCTTCAAAATATGTTGGCACAGATTCTCCGTAGCTAACCATGATGTTTAATAGATCAAGGAGGCAGAGGAGCCCAGTGAGACATAGCACATATGTGCATGCCACTAACAATTTGCATCTGAAGGGGGCTCACAGTAGACTGCACAATGGCAAAGGCAATGAGGCCACAGCAAAGCAGGATGCACAAATATATCTGCTGTATAAAAGACTGGCTGATGATTAAAGGAAACTGACAGCTCAGCTTTTTAGTGAAATTCCAGCAGTTCATCCTTGTGGTGAATATTTCATTAGCATAAAATAGGTTTATTGGGGAAATGTTAGCCATACAGTATGGCTCTATAGATGGCAAAGCCAGAGTTTTGGTTGATCTATGTTGATATCTAGGTCCATACTGAAATATCTCTCAAATTGTTGAATGGATTTGGTGGTTTTCTTTCGTTTGAGGCCCACCGGGTGGTTAAGTTTTAGTTTTTCAGTCCCTCCGGGATTTTCTGGACTTTTTTGTAATTGTTGTGACCTAAAATGCCTGATTTTGCAACACCTTTTTCTAAAAAAACAAAACAAAAACAAAAAAGCTTAAAGGATAAAAAGGTTCATGTCCCAATGTTTTTATAATGTTTTTAATTGCAAGTTCACGCAGAATTCATAAGGGACTGGTTAAAATCTCAAATCTCTGGATCTCTGGAAGTTTTTTAAATGAAATGTCAACAACCACTCGATAATTACTATAAATTGTTTTAGAAGCAGTCACATTCTTCAAGGAATGAATTGTAATTTGTGCTTTTGAACTTTAAATCTAGCATTAACAAAATCTGTGTAATACTATTATTTTGTGTTGCTTATTAGCATGCTAACATGCTAAACTAAAATGCATATACCTGCTAAACATCAGCATTGCCATTACTAACGTATCTGCATTACATTACCTGGGCCGAAGTACAGCCTGACAGAGTCAGCATTAGTGCAGGCTCTTTTCTTGTTTGTGTCTCACCTGTGTCAGCAAAGTGTTCCCATTGACATCCACTAAGTTCACTTCTGATGTATTTGAGTATTCTGCTGGCTAGAAGCACACTAGACTAGCAAGATAAGCACTGTCCCATGGGGTCTTTCAGTTGTAACAAATCAGAGTCATGGCACGTCCAAGACAAAGCCTCCATTTACTTTTTGTTCCACAAAGCATAAAACCCATCTACATAATACAAGTAGTTGTGTGAGACATTATTGCCAATATATTCCTCCCATCTGTCTTTTGTGTCAACAGTTAACTGTGGAAACTGAAAACATTTTCAGCGTTTTCTTATGAGGGTGCACATAGACACAGTAGTTGTGATATAAATGAAAACTTATTTTTTTAAAGAAACCTTAAATTGCTGGCTTAAAATCAAAATTATGTATTTCATCCTGCAGTGCATTAACCATTTTCTTTTTGTTGAGCCTACTACTGTACCTTCTCAGGTGAACTCACCTAGCTTAATGCATGCCCCTGAGGTTGACCGCATGCTTCTACATTTTGAATACTGTTTTTATTTGTATGCATGAAATACATGAAAGTGCTCCCTTTCTCTCCCACTAATGTATAAAAATGAAATATGGCATCAAGTTTTCTTGGAATATTTCTACAATGCACTTTTAAAATCGGAACACTTGAGAAAATTGATGTATATATTGAGTCAATATTCAATACAAGAAGCTTTTTTGCATAGTGAGTGAGTGAACAAGGCTCCCGAAGAAACATTAGTGTAAGGCGTAACACGCTTACAGTCAACTTGAATATTGGTACATTGTTACAACCAGTTAATTGTAGTAACATTTTGTAGTCATTTTATAATAATGACCTTTACCAATTATAAACATACTAGTAAACATTGCAATAGCCCCAACCTATAAAGCTACTTATCTATTGTTACCAAGTGCTTTTTAGTGTTGAAAATCATGCTTAAATCGTGTCAATAAATTGACACACACACACACAAATTCATTAAGCTACTGTAGAAATCTAAACTGTTAAGTTATAACGTCATATTAGGCATTACAGCTTTATTAGTTCTAGTTGCCCATACCATATAAACAGAAGTGGAGTATACTGGAATATTTTTTTCTCTGAAAGAAAAAAAATTATATATATAGGTCACATAAAAAAAACAATATCGTCAGTACCTACTTTACAAAGCCCTGTTTAAAATGCTCTATATGTGGAGAACCAAAGTGTTCAAACTTATGTGCATGGGTGGAGCAATGCAATATGACATAAAATCATGGACTGTGAAACTTTGAAAGGAGGATATTTTGAAATAAAAACTGCTGGAATACGACTAACTATTATTGTGAAAAAACACTAAAGACTTTAATATTCTGGTCCTTTTTCCCCCCACTTTTTTAAAAAACAGTTCAATTCTTTTGTTTGAAGACTTTTTGCCTTACCTGCCAGATGACCCCGTTTATGTGTTCTACCTGTAGGTTTGTATGTCTGTTGAGTCTTATTGTACACTGAAAAGCATTTATAAAATGTTAACAGCTTCATTAATTGGGTTTCATGGAGGTTATGTACATTTTATTCTCCACCCCTTTAATTTAAGTGTACAAAGACAGTTTGCTGTGGTTTATCAATAAATCAGTCTTATATGAATAAAATAATATTTTGATGAATAACCTTAGAAACTATATACTTTATATACAGTAATTGAAAGAACTACTGTACTGTAATGGATATTACTCTCCCTGTATAATCACAAGGAAAGCATTAACACCTTTAAAACATACAATATGAAAGTAACCTTTTAAAATAAACTCTTATTATATATTCTGTTCTCGTCTTATTTTTTTTTTGAGAACTTGCACTTGACCTGCAGTTTCTTATTCATTCTTAAATAAGCCATGTCAAAGAAGTAGTTTATTAAATTATCTAAACATTGTAAGTAAACAGTGCCATTGGGTATATTGTACTGTCATGACTTTTCACATACAGCTAAGCCATATTTGGATAAACACAAAAAGTTACAAAAGTCAACTTAAAAGAATCAATTCAGGAGAACTATGATGAAAACTACAGAACCGGCACAAACTTGCAAAAAGGCAACAGAGTACAAATGGGTGAAAGACCTCACAAAAAGGTACAATTGTACAATCCAAAAGGACTAAATGGCAATGTTTAGTGCACATGCTGACAATGAAAACCTCTTTCTATGACAAACTAAATCATTATGTTTTAACAACGTAGAGAATGATGATGAAAGAGACCGAGCTGAGAAGTAAAGCTGAAACAAAAAGACAAAAATACAAAAACTACAATGTAATCAGGAGGAACAAAGGTGCTTAGAAATAAAATTGCACAGTATTTGAAGACATTTACCAATAAATATCATTAAATTACACCTTGATTTTGAACTTGCTTCTGGTTCTAGTTTGGGTAGTGCATGTACATAAATGGCATTAAACTTCCTTTTATTAAAATATCTCTTTACTTCTAAAAAAAAACTAAAACCTCCTCCAGGTGATCTGGGGGAGATTTCAGCTAGAAACAAATATTTTAATATCGTGAAGTCAGATGGAAGTTTAAAAGCATTAATGTACATTTACACTCAAACTACAAACTAAAGCTATAGAAAACAAGTTGAAAATTGGTGAAGTCGTCCTTTAAACACGACAATCCCCTTTCCATTGACGGGAGCAGGGTCTGACACAAGGTACTGCTTGGTTTCTAAGATTAATGTACTGGTTTTATAGAAGAACAGCAGAAACACAAGACTTGCATAGAGAGCTGCATTTACAATGAATGCGGCAGCAGTTTGTCAAGTAGTATCTAATGAGGACAAAAGGTCGAGATTCAATAAAACTGAAGTTCTGCTCAGGGAAGTCTAGACGCACCATTGTAGAGGGGAGCCCTGCAGAAATATGGATTTGTTCTCTAAAGCGATTATTATCTGTACAATTCAATAAAGATTGTTTTGTCAGTAAAAACATTGGCTATCAAGGTGAGCCACTCTTGTTTGAACTTCCATTTTGATGTGCAATATGTCCAAAAAAAAAGCAGATTTTCAGCAGATCTCCCCTTAAAAATTTTAATCTAAAACTGCACTGAGAGAAGAGACAGATTCACCACAAGTCAAGGTCATGAAACAGAAATTAAGTGTCCATGGAGATGACAAACATACTAGTACTTAATACTGTACATTACATTCTATGTTTGAGATGAAACAAACAAAATTAGATTCAAGTCCCAATTTATGTAGCATAGAAAGGATATAAATCCAAATATTAAGCTGCTTTCAATGGTCAGAAGCAGTATGGTTGGATGCATGTTGTCCAATAACAACAAATGTTGTCCTGCATATAATGAACATTAGCAGATAAATGAGGAGAATACAGAGTTGGACAATCCAGCATAAGGTTATAGTGACTCAAAGCAAAGGGCGAGTTCTATGTAAGAATAAGTTTGTGTAGCAGTGAGCACCATGAAGTTTTACATTCAGCACTGATATGCATCTGTTGGTACAAGAGAACATTTTAGAGGAGTCACTGTTCAGTTTTCATCATACAGCAATTTTAAAAGTACATTTGGTTGTAGTGCATATTGCTTCAGATGAAAGATCAGATGCATAAATGAATTAACTGACCTGTAAAACATGGCAACAGGTCACGGGAAACATTCATTTTAACTTCTGGGTCACAGTCTGAATCTGTCTAAGTGATAAAGGAACCAAAGTGGACCAGCTGCAGGGTAGAAAAACTTTTCAGATGCCTATTATGCAAACATTTTGCAATTTTCAACAATTAACAGCAGTTTTGAAGTTAAATTTCAGGTACCACATTTCATTACTTGTTGCTGGTGAATTAAAAAAATTTAAATAAAAAAAGTTCACTTCTACTGCACCTGGTGCAAAATATGTCATTTTAATAAATAGAAAAAAAGTGCCTTTAGCAAAGGAAACAATTCTATTTTGATTATTCAGCCAGTGAACCGCAGAGCAGAGCTTTTCTTATTAAAAGTGACAAACATAAACATCATCTCCAAATGAAGTTGTAGCAGATTTGAGCCATTATTCACCCACTAACCCTGTTTCTAGCCATTTAACAGCAGTTTGAATAACACCTATTCATGGCAGTCTTGGGGGTCTCTTTCATTAAAGGGACTTGTGTGCAATATGTGAGTAATTTCTCTCAGTACCCAACTAAAACATTTCTTGAGATCCCTTCCAATCCCTTGGCATGAAAAACAATGTTTTACCTTACAAAGTAAAATGCAAAGTCACCAGCGGCACAGTATTGTCTTGTGTGTAATTGCAGTTTCAGAGCAGTTTAGGGCTGGCAGTGAAGCACTGCCATTTCAAAAATACATTTATAAAATGTACCTCTTTGAAAATACTGGCACAGTAGCTAAAGGCATAGAGGAGGAAAAATGAGATTTGATATGTGACATCGTTTAGGGTAAGGAGCAATCCAGATGTAGAAATTGCACACATCCCTCTGAATGTATGCGGTGAAAACTGTTGTTTTTTTTCAAAACTTTAACATTGAACTATACATTTAAAGCGTAACATAACACAAAAAGCACATAGCTTTCCCTTTCTGACCAGTGTTCCTGGTTGCTCCTGAATGTCATCATGTTATGTGAGCAGATGGTCTGAGAGGTTTTTCCATTGTTTCCACTGAGGCTGTTATTACAGTGGTCTGCAAGTCTTCTGGGTGAAAGATAGCGGTTCTTTAAAGGTTGCAGGTGGGAGGGGGTTGAAACTTTAGTTTAACTGCATGACAGTCGATGGTAAAAGTAGATGTAGCCCAAGTCTTTTGGAGGCCTTTCTGACAAACACACTTTGTGGTCATTGTAGATCACCCACCTGCAAGGAGGAGGAAGGCACAAAATGATTTAAATAGCACGTATTCAAATCTCACTTCTGTGACTATAGAGAAAATGGGTCAATTTATTTTTCTCTATTCAGTCTAAACAGACTGTGATTTTGAATCATTTATCTTCAGAGGTCTGGTGGCAAAATCTTAATAAAAAAATAATTGAATTTTTGTAGACAATAAATGAGAGATTACTCATATGAAATATAGCACATCAATTAAGAACTGAATTTTGTTGTTCTTGAAAAGTACAGTGCCTCATTTTAATCAGTAATTTCCTGTCAGCTTTTTACCACAATAATAAAAAAACTAAATTGAAATAATTTAGGGAAAGTGCATGCAACTCACCTTCCCTCCTTTTTGATGTGACAAACATAATGTCCGGACATCGTGGATGCTCCCATGTGGCTAATGAAGGCAAAGAGCTCATAACCTGACAAAAAGAAACATCACAAATGCAATTAGTGATAAACTAACATAGCAAGATTTAAAATAAAATGATTAATACAATTTAATATGTATAAAAAGAGGCAACAGTGTGAATGTAAATTCAGATGAGGGGCAATAGTAGGAAAATGCATAAAACAAAACAGAAATGGCAGCTACAGTCACTAAAATCAGCCACTCACGTCCTGGTCCATCTTTGACTCTCGGGCCTGAGGTGTCCCTGTCTGGAGACAGCGTGGAGTCACTGTGTGAGGTGGTGTTGGAGAAAGCGTTATCATTGGGCTCTGTGTCAGCCATGTCTGAAAGGGCATCGCTCTCCTCTTCCTCTGGGTGGGTGAAAATCCAGTCGAGTGCTCGTTCGAGGTTATTGTTCTGAAAGATGTTGAGTTACCTAACATTATCTTAAAATATTACAAATGACAATTATAAAGTGGCCGATGTGATATAGACATATATATAGATAATTCAATTCTGTTTTGTTTTTGTTTTTTTGTTTTTTTATTAAGGTCAAAGTGGGTGGTGGAGTCTTACTAGAGTGCATTATATCAAGAGGTGGTGCAGACAGAAGGCATATGATGATACAATTAAGGCTGAGGATCAGAAATGTTCATATTCGTTTCCTCTCTCTCCTTTGCTCTCTGTTATACAGTGTGATGAACAAACCTAAGAACATGTTGATATGAGCAGTAATTTATAAGGCAGGTGGCAAATATCCATCTGTGTAAAATTCCCCAAAGTTTGCTTTTAATCCAAAATAGAAGTGTGATTCCTGGAGAATGTTTGTCTATGGAGCACATTAGGGTGGAGGATTGGTTGGATGATTTTTTTTTTTTTTCCCCCAGGACACTGATTTTGGAGGAAAATAAATAAAACAAAGTTTTTCCTCGTAATTTTGAGCTAATAACAAAGCACCATTGAGACCCCTCTCAGTTTCTCACTTGTGTCCCCCTAAAGTGGAATATGTGTTAACTTTTCACTTCAGAACATTGAGGATGGCAGGGAGTTTGATGGCAATAGGGATGATAAACAAGGAAGCCTGGTGTCTATTTCGGTGTCTTACTAACAGCCCCTGGGCTATTTTTGCTGACGGGGGGTAGTTTGAAATACGAATCATGAAATGTGAGAATCAGGGGCCATTTCAAAAAAGGAAAGCTGATGAATTTGGTCTAGCTGAGTTGCCAAAAAACTAAATCTATGCTTTTGTACGGCACATGTTGCACTTGTGAGATGTGAGGATATAATGACTCAACTTGTCACTGGTGGAGTTAAAAGGCTACGTCATTGGTGGCATCTGTATGCTGCTGGGACCATTTGTAAATACCATGTAAAGCAGAACTCTTCAATCTCTGACATGTAGGACCAATTACATTTGCAACTCAAATGGGTCACTAAAGATTATTTGTGAATGACAAGAGCCTAGTTTTTATCATCTCACCTTCTCTTTGCCCTTAACTTAAACATAAACTGCTTGACTCTTGACTCTTGCTTTTACTGTTTATTTGGGAGTGAGAAGTTGTATTTATTTGCTGTTAGCTACATTAATGTATTTTAATCACAGGAAGAATAACTGTTGAGTCCCCTTTTCTTCAATGTTTGTGGTGGCATGTGGTCACTGCTTTGGTGGTTCTGAACTGCACTTCTCACAGACACTTATAAAACTCATCTGCTCTTGGTCAAATCTGAGCAATTCCCCCCCCATTAATAGTTTCTAATTCTTTCTATGACAAACATCTTAAGGAATGAGCACCGCCTACAGAAGACTCCTCCTCTTTATTAGGTACTGACTGCAAGATTCACAAACATTTATAAATAAATAAATCTCTTATCGCTTTTTTGAGGACTTTAGTCATGGGAAAAGACATGAAAAGTCACAAGCATTAGCAGCAGTAAATGTAGAAACTGCTTTACTATTGGTTGAGGAGCCATAAAACTGACTATTCCTTATAAGAAATGTTACATTTCAGATTCATCAATCGGGAAAAAATTACTTAAAGAAAATGTATGCCCGGAGCAGACGTTACAACACCAACAAATGGCAAGTAATAACTGTATTTATTGGTACAGAAAGAAAAAAAATGGCAGAGGCAGAGGACTAACCGTTGCTTTGAGAGCCCGGATGCTGTGAGCACGGGGGAAGCCCATTGAAGTCAGAATGGAGATACTCTCCTCAGGAGGTGAGTTGCTCAGCTGGGTAGCAACCATAGGACTGTCACTGGTGGAGGGACCAGGGTCGATCATGGAGGGCAGAGTTAGAGGTTCTGCAAAGTCTGACGAAACAGAGTATAGTGCAGAATAAGACACGTAGCTTTACTTTTAACAAGTGACCACATTTATCTTGTGTCTGATTTCCATTTGTGACCGAATTAAGCTGTGAATTGCCTTCTGCACACCTAAACATTTTAAAGTTGGAAACTTGCCAGTGTGTGGCTGATCTAATAAAATCTGTAAATATAAAATGCATAGTAACATTTTAAAAAAGCAGAAAGACATTTTAGTACAATTGCAAAACTCACGACTCTCTAAAACTGAATTTTAATAAAGAACAACACACATGTGCAGGAGACACTGAATATTCCTGTGGTACTAGAAGCAGTATCTGATGCAAAAGCACCCTGTGGCATGTTAATGCAAAGGTCAAGATTAGTCTACACAGGCTCAGTTGTACATTAATTAAATTACATAGTGACAAGGATAAGCAAAAGGCATTATTTTACATTTTTAGGTTCAAAACATATAGTTCAGTAAAGATGAACTATAATATATTGTTTACTGATATTTCAGAACATCAGATTAATGCAAAAGTATATTTCAATTTAAGAGTATTCTTTTACATTTAAACAAACCTCTCAGTAAACAGTTAGTCATACTGCATTAAATAAAATTAAGAATAGTCTTTGCAATTTCTAGGCAAACTGCTGGCATTTCTGCCCTTTCAACAATTTTAAATATAAGTGAGGAAATGCTTAACCTAGCAACAAGGGCAAATTCTACTTTAATTACTCCATGGTTGGCCATAAACAGAGCCTTTATTACTGTCCTCACCATAAATGAAACGTCTACCACTTATCTCCCACTACTGTCGCTCTCAGCCTCCTTGTCTTGTGTCCTTTTGATTGCCTATTATACAGATGTTTTTATGCCACAGGAAAGAGGCTGCATTACAGGCGGAGAACAAAAAAAGAAAAAGATGAAATTGAACAGTCTAATGTCTTTTAAATGGGTTATTATTCAACAAAAACTTTCAGTTTCAATGTGTGTTTGGATCTCAAAGTCTTTAAAGATATTTATGAAGTTTGTTTGCATTCTGGTCCTGCTTAATACATTTTTCTAACAATTTAGAAACATATTGGATATGATAAATTAATATAATAACTAAGCTGCAATGACTGCACAGTGTTTTAACAAACGCATCAAAGATTCAAATGTGGTACTACAACAGATTATAAAATTGACCAAGTTATAAAAATAAATAAGCTGAAGCGATACTGGTGGTAAAGTAAATCAGACTAAACAAATGTGGAGAAGGTAAAACAAGAAGTAACCTTTGTGCAGCACAATGGGATGGGACGGAACGGAACCTTTTACTGGCGCTACTGAGCTTGAACACAGCCTCTTTTTACAGACACATTAGGCCCATTTAAGAACTAACAGGCAGGAAGCTGCTCTAATTTCCATCTACTGTAGAAGCCCTTTAGAGGCAGCTAGGGAAATAAATGTGACACGAATTAATGCCTCAGGTGAACATCTCTACGGCTGAGAAGCTCTACAGGAGACAAAGTCAGCTCTGACAAAGTTTGCAGTGATGATCTGGCAGACAGAAACAAGGATAAACACAGGCAGTACACAAAGGGACACAAACACTGACACAGCTCTGATTTCTCTGTGTAATGAAAGAGCTGGAGATGTGATGTGTCTCACTATGAATTACCTTTGGGTTTAAAAAGGTCCCACACAAATAAACCTGCCCTGTCTCTTTGTGTAATGTATTCTGTCAGCACTGTTGAGTAGAGGAGGTAGTACAGTATACCTACTCCAGAAGTGTTTTGACAGTTTCTGCATGAGCTGACAAGTTGCTTTTCTTTACATTCGGTAACTGTTTCCAACAGGCCTAAAATATAACAGAGCAGATTGTCGTTGCCTTGTAATGCAGCAATTTTCCTGTTTCAGTGTTTAACTCAATACAAATATACTTTTGACCTCTTACAGTTAGTTGTCTCAGCTTATTAAAACACTGGCTGTGTTACACGCACACACACCTAGACAAGTTTTCAAGAATTCATAATTACTGTTGCACTTTAAATAATTTAACAAATATTGCATTCCCACTTTTAGTCATTTAACCTAAACTAATTTAACAAAAACTACCCAAACGAGTCTCTTTTAGATATAAAACATAACCAAATTCTCTGGCTGCAACATTTTAGGTCTCTTGTGAGAAAAGGTCACCCCTAACAACCTATTTGACACTACTGGTATGTACTGTAGGCTTACACTGATCAGCAAGAAGAACCCATGAGCCTAAAACTTCATCATAGTCTGTAAACACATCACTGTGCGAATATTATACTTTTCACTGTAATGTCATCCCTGAAAGCTCTTCATAGTGCCAAAATGCTGTGGGCATGAAGACTAGGCGATTTCATTTTAAACCAAGTCAGCAAGATTGAAAACCTTGACATGTTCATCTTTGTGCTTCCAGTACAGCTGCAACTTTTCTGCAAATGAAGGTAGTAGTTCACTCACTCACACGATGCAGACCAAACATCCACCAGGTTGGAGTGATAGGTCCTTACCGGGTTCTTCCATGTGGGCTATGATCCAGTTGAAGGCCATCTCAGGGCCCATGTTGCCTGTGTAGTAGACCGCCTTCCTACAGGCCTCCAGTGGAAAGCCCATCTCTGCCAGCTGCATTACTGCCCCCTCGTCTATTTCTGGAGCTGGAAACACGACAAAATGACATCAACAACAAAAACATACAGTTGCTGATTCAACACTACCAGCAACCCTCCAGTTTGAACAACCCAACCAGCTCTCTCTCTCTCTCTCTCTCTCTGGGCCTCATTAAACAAAGAGAGCAGAGGAAACTCAGCCCTGGGGACGTTTCTTTACTGAGGGATGAGTTATCAAGGAGAGAAATGAGTCTGGTGAAAACACAATAAGCAACACAGAAAAGTAAAGTTTGTTTGGAAATGGAGAGCAGCTGCAGCACCTGTTCAGGTATACATGGTCCATTCTCTATAGCATTTATCACGGCTGCCTGGTAGCCAAAAATACATTTTCCTATAACTTTTACAAATGTAGTATAGAGAAGAGAAATTAAATACTCACAGTCTAAGGAGCTCATGGAGTTATCTGAAAGAAGAGAAGAAAAATTATTTCAGTTGACAGTCTCGGACTTCTCACATTGGTATCACATATATTTTTCCTCTAGTCAATTCCCTTTATCGGCAGAACAGAGTCAAGTTAGTTGCAGGATGGACACACGAAACGATGTCACGGTCACCACCTGCGGTCAACTCCCACTGTTCACAAGCACTGCAATCACAACATAACATAACTCATAACTAGGTCCTGCTCAAATGAAACACCCTCAACTTTAGCAAAGCCAAAAGACCAGTTGTGGCCTTTTGTCCTGTTCATGGAGAACAAACATTAAAAGATGAACAAGTACAAGTCAGTAGTGTGATTTGTGTGTGCGTCTGCAGAACTTTTTAAATACAAAGTAGTATTTGCAGTGATACAATATTTGACTGAATAAAGTCTGTTGCTTACCGACTTCCTTGTGAGCTTCCATTTTAATCTCAAATGGGATAATCTAATTACTACAAAGAACCAAAATTAAAAATTAACGTCTATATGGTTTGTGAGGTTTATAATTGCTACAGCAGTCTTGAACATTAAAATAACAGAAAAAGTTTTAATTTTAGAAATGGCCTGGAAGAAATTACTAAATGTGTGATGCACACACCAATGAGAAACAAGAAGCCACATGTGCACTTTGATGTGTAATCAATGAGAAGCACTGAAGCCTTTTGGAGACACAAGAGTGGCCAATAATTAATCACGCAGGACGTCAGCCAGAGGATAATGGACCAGTTGTTAACTTGCAATTGACAAAACTCATCATATAAATGTGAAATAAATAACCTGCAAGTGTACTGAAAGCAGCATGTTATTTCCTCTGACCCCTTTTTAATTCACAGTTTAAACTGTCACTGGAAATTGTTTTGTCCAGAAGTCCTCATGGAAGTAGACAGGGGATACGTGTGAAATAGAGATTCAAATTACTCTTCCAACTCATCCAAACATATTGCTTATATAAAACACTATCATGCATCAACTTCACAGTGGCCCTAAAAGATAGCTGCCTAGCTTGCTGCTGTTAGAGTAGATATAAAATGCTGCCTAAGCAAGATAGTTTCAGCTCAAAGAAAGGATGTTTTAAATGATTTCTGAGCTTCAAGTAGATGCTGCACTCTTCAGAGAATACAATTTAATTTGGTTGGAGATATTGAAGCAGGTAGAACACATACTGTTCAGTGGTGAAATATTAAGGCGTACTCAAACATGTTCAAACTTCTGTTTTTGTCCTCAGGGTTTCCTAAGAAGCAGTCAGCTAAATAATTTTATAAAGCTCTCAGAGTCTAAGCTAAGGCTGTTTGCAGATGTTACTATGCCACTGCATTGCTCCTTGGCCCCTTTTTCATGTTTGGAGCTTGAGATGGTACAGAACACTTTGTGCTTCACGCCTGCTAAAATATTAAGGAGGACACTGATAACTTGATGTAACTGAACTTTGCAAATAGCAGAGGGAGGAACAGAAGAATACAAATTACAATCACAATGGAGACAGGGAAAAAAAAGAAGAAGGAAGGAGCAGACAAAAAGGCTCAGCCTCAAGTGCACTGGAAAAAGCATTAAGCAAACAGGCCAATGCAACAAAACTTAAAAAAAAAAAAAAAAAAAAATAGCAAGAGTATCTCCTGGTCTGAAAAAAAAAAAAACAAAAAACCACAACTTACTAGTTTCCAGTAGCTTATTCCCAGAGCCCAGGGAAGTGCATTACAAGGGGCTCTCGTAAAAACATTATAACTTATTAGGCTTAGCCACACTGTCAACACAACAAGCTTTCAGTAATTGATTGAGTATGCCTTTCCCATGGGATTCCACTCAATATGCCCGTAAGAGAAAAGTTAGGTGGCTTTAAGCAGAATATCAAAAAGACAATTTCATGGATCATTTGACTCTGTCAGAAATAACCTACACTTCCTGAAGGATGCTAGGCAACAGCTTTGGAACAACACACCTGGTTGCCTCTCAAAGCAACACAGAGAGATGTACAGGATCATATATTGAGGTGTTTCTCGTAAATGAACATAGTGGGGGGAAAGCACAAGTGCTCAGGGAAAGGTGTGCCCTTTAAAATTAATAATAGAACTGCAAAATTGAAAATGAAGGAACAAAAATGCCTGCAGTAGTAAAGGGTGCCATTTTGCATTTGTCTCCACGCATGAATGCAAATACCCCTGTGGGCCACAGTAGGTGATTCATGGGTGTACATGACCAGTGGTATCCTCCTGAGTGAATTTTAGGGGGAAAAATTATGCACCACTGAAAACACCACAATATATCTGAAGCAGATCCAAATGTTGACAGCATTGTTTATTTGCCAATATCATTGCATATGAATCAAAAACAGAATAAAGGGGCAACATTATTAAAAGTATGTTGTCCCAATTGTTCTGGCACATGTATATATCTATTCAGACATGCCGGTGCCATTTCCACTACTTGGCATAATACATCGTGTTCATACCTCTGGTGTCTTCAGGTAGCACAATGGGAGGCATGAGGTCAGGCAGCTCCTCTTCACCTGCCTGGAGGCCTGTGGCTCGCATCCGGCTCAGATCCAGGAAATCTGGAACATCTATGGCCATGTCTATAAAGAAACAGACAGAATTACAGCTGTTTTTAAAGTCCGAATTGTGCCATACTTTTAATTTGTACATCCTTCCCACTTAACATTAAAGACCAATTTGGCAGCAATTTGCAGCATTACTCAAGCCTCTGCTAGTTGACAGTTCCACCTACAAAACACCACTGTGATTTAAAATCCCAAATACAATATTGAAGATGATGACACAAATATCACTTTACCTATTATGTGGCAACATCTGCCAATGGAAAACTGCACAAGTAATTATTAGCAAAGCCATGAAACTTACTGAGAATAGAGAGATATATTTAACCATATAATATCTGTGTCTAGTTACATTTCAAAATCTAGGATGAGAAACACACATGGGGCTGTAAATTACAGTTCAATGCTGCCCTCTGCTGAGTGTTTGGGGCACTACAAATACTTGGAACAACAACACCAGTGGAGGCAAATATCAAGATACATTATACATGCCATTAATCTGTGACATTGGGCAGATAGTTACCCAGTTTCTTCGGCACCCAGTCCACTCCAAATGTGAATTTCTTGATCTGCACAATTAGATACTCTGGGAATGAGGCAAAACGGGAAGTTCTGCAGCAAACAAAAAATAAAACAATTAAAAGATAAATAATATATTTTTATAATTATAACTGGAAGAAGACTGTTGTGTAGAATAGTCATTCCACTGTCCTTACTTGACTCCAGCTGACTTGGCCTGCAATGCTGAGCTCCAGAAGTCTGGGACATTCTCTGGTTCCGTGAAGGCCTGAAGGCAGGCGGTAAAGGGAATCCGTGCTCTCACTGGCTCAGGAGGAGCCCGCATGTTGTCCTCAGCCTCCTTTCGCTTGGCTTCATATGCTAGCAGCTCCTCTAGTAGCATCAAAATAAAGATGTCCAAGACTGAATGCAGTGCAAAATAATCTAGCAGTTACACAGCATCAGACAGAAAGACTTTATCCTCACCAAGTCACACACTAGTTAACAGTAATTATGTGTCATACCATACATTGTCAGGTCAAGAATGTCTAGCAACAGTATGCATATTTAAAATTCTGGGCAGTCACTTCTAGAGAGAAAATTGCTAACAGCTGTGACACCTCAGGCCCCTTGTGCCCTTTCCGAGCAGCACCTGCTGCCACCTGACTACAGCGTCAAGCCAGCTGTACTGACCAGAGGCAGCTGTGGGTTCCAGCTGCACAAGATTAGAGTGTGTCTGGGGGTCTTTACCTCGATTGGTGGCAGCTTCGATGGGGGCTGGCACCTGGATACAGTAGTCTACCCGCTGAGTGTAGCGCACCCGACGTGTCTGGCAGCACTGAACTCGCTCCTCCACCATGAAGCGAAATACATCACTTGGATTATCTGAGCCTGCGCTGTTCCTCTGCAGAACAGGGTTTAAAGAGAAGAAGAGGTCGACTTTGAATTTAAACATCAAAATCACGCAAATTTTTCAGTCTGCTGACCATCACATTTTAGAAGAATAAAAGCAAACCAGTGGTCAAACCCTGATAAAAATTTTATTGAGTGTTAGTAGTGCACTTGTTACTGAGATTTGTTTTAAATTAACTAATACTTGGTGTCAAATGAGTCACGCAGTATTATTGAACCTAGAATTACTCCACTGACAATCCTATATGAACTTTATTAGCCTGGAGTGGCTTAGTGCCCCATGGTCTTAATGCTGCTTCAAGGGATTTTTAAAACACATGCTTGATACTTGACCCGATCACGTGTCTCCAAAACCACTTATTAAAATTACTCAAAACAGGAGATGCAGAAGCTACTGATACAGCTCAAACACAACAGCTCATGTTTACATTTAACACAACTGCTGTCTGAAACAGATATCTTCATATAAACATCTGTTGTAGGAGCCGCCTCCATTTACCATCAATAACTGAGAGCGTTACATCTTTTCAGAATCATAGTCACATAATCATCATCACAAAGAGGCTCCGTGTCCCAGTAATTTAAATGAGTAGCAGGGGGTCTTTGAATTTTACATTGCGTTTATTTGAAGACTCTGATGAGGGATGACATCTCAACCTAACACAACAGTTTCCATCTTGACCTCTGTGCAACCCAGCCCCTCTATTCTAAGAAGCTTCAAAAATACATGTTATGATTTAACTCAGGGCAAGTATGCAGGCTGACAAGGGCAGAGGAAAATGTTGCTTAGCTTCAGTCTATGTCTGGATAACTAAACTAAGATCTGTAATGTACTAAAAGGTAGGGGAAGATGGTAAAGGCCTTTTTTCTTCCAAACTCTCTATGGGGTAAATAGTGTAAGGAGGACCTGGATCTGGTTAATCTGCATACTTTGATTTGTTGATCTCAGCATCAGACCTGAGTCATGTCTTCTGCAGTTGAGGCAGAATAGGAAGCGTTATCTGGTCTCCCTGTGTAAGAGATAGTGCTGAGCTAAATATATCCTGCTTGAGAAATACACCTCATGTGTATATACCAACCAAGGAGAGAGTGTGCTGTGTTTAGTCAAAAACAGACCCCCTCCCAATCAGCCGTCTGCCCATGTGTGTCAAGGGTTAGCCAGCCATTTTGTGAGAATAAAAACATTTGAAAGTGAAGACAAAGTTTTGTACACTGCTAGTGCCAAAGCTTGACAGATCAAATGAACTTTTCACAATAAATCACATTTCTAGAATTTAGTTTTCTTCATGACACATGACGGCAATAAAAGTTCCTTTTTTTTTTTCCCTCTTTGGATTTAAAAGCAAGTATTGTTCAAAAAAAAGTAGAGAAATGTCAAGTTTTTATAGTTTCTTTATCAACTAAAAACAGCATGTCCTGTAATTGTATAAGAGCTCACTTCATCTTTAGATATACAGTAAATGCACCTCAACAT
Organism: Channa argus; assembly: GCF_033026475.1. Classification (NCBI taxonomy): domain Eukaryota; kingdom Metazoa; phylum Chordata; class Actinopteri; order Anabantiformes; family Channidae; genus Channa; species Channa argus. The sequence goes on from NC_090204.1 coordinate 12,423,498, forward strand.
GGTGTCTCCACACACTGTAAAACATTTATTATTTTTCTGTCTTTTTGGCTTTTCCAAGGAGTTTAGGGTCGCCACAGCGGATCATTGTAGATCTGTGGTTTATTTACAGTTACACATTTGAAGACTTTGGCCATGCAAAGACTTTCACTCACCTCCACCAGGTTGATCATGTGTAGGAGGAGCTCGTGGGCATCTTGTTGTCTGTTGGAGGAAAACTCTGGATGTCCTCTGCTGACCAGGGCCTTCAACATCCGGGGAGAAATGCCTTTCTGCTGGTGCTGGAATGAAAACATTTGGGTGTCACAGAAACACACGATTTGTGCACGTTTCAGAGAGAAGTGTAAACACAAGACAGCCGACCACCTGTGAATATTAACACACACACTTCGCATAGCACAGAAGCGTGAAAACCTGCATCACATACAGTAGACTAGCAACAGAAACAGTATACTGAGAAAGGCCCTTATCCAAATTGTTTGACAGAAATATAAAATGTAACATCTTAAATTTTATATATTTGATAATTAACATAAATTGTACATAAAAAAAAAATTACTTACTATATGTTTTAGCAATATAAAGGGCACCAGGGTAGCACAGGCTCTACAAACCAATGATGTTGTCTACTTAAACCAATAAGCTACTTAAAATAAACACATTTAAAATAGTCTTATTTCTTTCCTGTAATTTATACATGTCAAAAACACACTCAGGGAAGAAACAATTTGAGATTTAGGTGTTTACATAGCAGTTAGTGTGAGAGAAAACTCATCCGCAATGGTTACTTTTATTATTGTACATATAATTCATTGTCTCACACCCGTTAATGAGCAGCACACAGCCACTATGACACCTTTTCCTGGGACAACGGTGAAGATGATCCCAAAAGAGTTCACTGTTTAGTGCATAAGTTTGCATACCCTAAGTTTAATTTTTTTTTCCAAATAAACATAATATTTGATCCAAATTCAACTATTAAAAATGCTTTAAAGGGGGATGCCAACTTTAGTACTGCATGCCATGTAAAACATAACCCTAAACCTAACATAAAAACAATGTGAATTAATTTTACAACTTTTCTTTTTATTTTAAATTTTTTTCAACTTACATTTTTGCTGTAAGAAACATTTTTACTAGTTTGTGCATCAAATATTGTGTTGATGAAAAATAATCTTTGTTTTACTGTTTTTTTGCCAAAATATGGGGATGCAAACCTTTGCACCCAAGGGTGTGTAGGTCTTCCTCCATATCCCAACAGAAATGTTGGTAGTGGAAAGATTTAAAAAGCCAGTGAGAAGTTAATTGTAACGGGTCATATTCCCAGAGTACAAACACAGCATGCCAACACGAGTCCACCCCCTGTATCTTTACAGCTGTCAATAAGTGTCCAAAGCTGACTCCACAATCACATTTTGAGGAAGTGCAGGATCACAAGCACTATACCCTCTCAATTACTGAGGCTATAGAGGCTTTATGAAAAGCTTGGAGCTTACAGAATTAAATAAAAAATAAAAAACATAATTTTGGGCAACACAATGGTGTGTGGATGCGCTTCTGCCTCACAGCTAGATGGTTGTGGGTTCTCCGGCCGGCTGCGGTCTTTCTGCATGAAGTTTGCATTTAAATTAATAAAACTCAAAACAAAGAAATATCAAATATAAGCTGTTAGGGAAATGCAGATATTACACAATAGACAAGCACAGGAAATATTTGTGACTAAATTTAATAAATTCAGCATCAATGTGGGGAATTAAAGCATCATTAGAGCACATTTGGCAGCTAGCAGCTATTTTGAGAATAAAGGAAAAAGGTCAGAGCAAGAAATTATTTGATGTGACATCTAAACATGGATAAATCACTTCTTTCATTTGCTCCAATCGACTCCTCTGAAACGCTCAGAAAAGCATGAGTACTTTAATAACAGAACATTGTCAAATGGCATAACTGACAAGCAGGAACTCCTAGAAAGTCTCATTTTGCCATTGTTCATGGACCAAGTTTGGATGCTGCACATACCCAGCTCAATACCTTGTGTTCTTCTTTCATCACCTGTTCAATGAGCTCAGATTTCATGGGTGGTTTGGAGTACTGGCCTGAGAGCAGCCCATGTCCCAGTTTAGCCCTGTCAGACATATAGCAAAGGTATAAACATTACAACACATAGTTTTCTTCTTGTTATTTACTTGAAGATGTACCCTGAAGAAACAGTGCCTGTTTTAAAATCTTTAGACAGCAGACCTTAGGGCTGTTTCATGCAACAGGAAACTTGTAAACCCCTGGACTCTCAGTCGCACAAACCTGACTTCAGTTTAACCTGAGCTCAGTCATCATTGTAACCAGTGCCACAGACAATAACTGCAGGAAGCAGCTTTTGTTCAGGCTTACTATTAATTAACTAAAGCTGAAGTTAGATATGAGTCACGTTTGTACAATCTTGTCTCTGTTCCTAATGGAGAATCTCAACAGCGTTTCTAAAGAAATTACTATAGCACACATTACGTACAGGGAGCTGAGACTCGCATTTTTCATTAAAACATCAGTTTTCATCAGTATCATTAAAAAGGAGGAATGAGCATTTTCAACATAATATATTACATACTTAACTCAACAGAATTATTTTCTCAATGAGCAATGTGTCTGAACTATAGCTTCATCATTTTGTGAAGATATTTCAGCAAGTATTTCTATTATATGTATTCATTTCCACTGTCAAACAGCCCTCTTTATAGCGCGTAGTATGATTAGTCTAAATCTAGATATTCATTTTCCTCCTTAATATGAATATAGACAGAATATTCTCTTGTGGTTATTTATACACAGGGGTGTCATCCGTATTTGCTGCCTGGATACAGAGTAATTATATCATCCTACTAAGGAACAGAGAGATTTAATGTCTCAGGGCCTTTAGTAGTTTTAAGAAAATGTGCTCATGTATTAGATAAACTGATCTTTCTGAAGGTCCTGACAGGTACTATCAAATAAAGACAGCCATAAACAAACTTATCTGGCAACATTCCTGCACAAATGAAACATTTACATATCTGGTATTCATGGCCCATCTGGCTATAACTCTTACCGTTCATCATGGCCACAGCACCTGACTGGCATCTTGCAACAAACTGGTTTACATGACAAGCATTTACCAGAACATGTGGGACAACAGGTTCTCACATTACAGAATGTGTTTGTTTTTTTTGCTTGGCTAAGATTCTTACACATCTTGCCTTGTCTTGTTATTAGTAATTCTGAGCAATTTAACAAAGACACAGATTTCTAATTAGTTAACAAAATCTGTTTTTTCAGCCATAAAGACAGTACCAGTTAAAAATACTTTTACTTGTTTGTGTATTGTAACATTGTGTTATGCTATACTGAAGTCACTTACATTTGTGTAGCGAAGTCCTGAGTGGGGTCAAGCGGTGAATAGTCAAATATCCTCTGAAGATTACCAACATACCTAAAGATCAAAATACATGTCACAAGCTGACCTCAGATGGAGCACATGGGATTACACACACCTTTTGCTGGCATTTATATTAGTTGTTTCAATGCAATATAGTTTTATATTAAGGAATTTGTGTTGTGTTGCCGTGTTTTTAAACCCAAAGTGATGGAAGAGAGACATAATAATCTCATGCAAAAAATACAGGAAGCTGATAGTGTACTGTAAAATTATCCTTAATGAAGACTTTCAGTGTAAAGTAATCATTTCAAATGCTACCTGTGCCTTTGTCTTGATGTTGTCAGTGATTGTTTTGATCAAGGTATCTACAGTTTAGGCACAAATGATTTGACTGATTTCTGTTACACATGTCATTAGAAAATCAAAACTCTATGTAAACTCCTCAGTTTTTTTTAACAGTGTTTTGTTAACATTACACTGTTATGACAGTCTAAGAAATTTAGTACAGCACTGAAATAAGAAGTGATTGTATTTCATTTTGAAAAAATGGCTCTTTTTAGAAAAGAAACATCGTTTTAGTAAAAAGTAAGAAGCTTTAATTTCACCTCACTTATCATTTAAAGACTGTAGAATGATTATATTCAGACATTCGAGACAAAATAATCTAGAACTGTATTTTTTTGCCCCATTTAATAAAATAATTAACATTTATTAAAAATAACCAGCGTACTCACATCCTCTGAAAGTCTGGGATGCTGAAGAGGACCTGCATCACTGTGCTGAGGTAGCAGCTGTTGCCCAGGTTTTTGATGCCTGTGTAACCAGAGCCGTACACCACCTTCAACTTCATGCCAGATTCCTGAATCACCTCCCATTCACTGACCCGCGGTCGGGTGTTGTTGTCTGTGTGGTGGCCGTTCTCTGTCTGAAGATAGAAAGAGAAGAGCCAGGTATGAAGACATTACTGTAGGGGCCATTGTAAGCTGAAATGGCTACAACGGGACTCTTACCATTGTTCCAATTAATAATCAGGAGGATTCACAGTGACAATTAACAAGCATGGCAACAGTCGATAAAGTCTGTTGAAAAGATTCAGGTGTTTTGGGAAAGATAGTTGTAAAATATATAAAGTGAAAGAATTGGTCAGCCAACTTACTCTTTTCTGCATCTGTAACATGTCTATTCCAAAGTGTGCCAAGTGTTCAGATATGTGGGGGTCCAACACAGCTTCTTCCTCTTCAAACGAATAGACATCTGAAACCAAAAGAGAAGAAAATTTTAACAAGTCTTTAAAATATACATGTCCTAATTACAGAATTCTGGTCTGCAAGTTCCTAACTGTAACGTTCAAAGAATCCAGTTCACAGCCACTTTAAACTGACTGCACATTTCTACTTTTAGAGGCCCCGGAGTACTCCATTTGCATTTACTTACTAGGTAAAGTTGTATTTAAATTATGTACATAAGCAGTGTAGAATATTTGAAACTATAGTCCTAATAAAATGTGATCAAAGACAACATCACTAGTAACAGTTATCTCAGTTACAGTTGGGTGCAAGTTTGCATTCCCATATTTTGAAATGTCAAAAAGAGCAAAACAAAAAACATTTTTCCATCAACAATATATTTATTTTACATTCAGCAAGTAGTGCTGTTATTTCATGAGAAATTAAGGGTAACTAAATTGACAAATTGACACATCAGACATAACAGAGCGTATAAACATATAGTAAAACAATGAAAATATAGCTAAATGCGCATTAATTATTAACTCTTTGACGTTTAAATAAATAATGAGGGGATGCAAACTTTTGTAACCAACTGTACATCAATGTCGCTTTAACACAAAGTCAACTAAAAAACATACAATCGTTAATTTAATTAGGAACAAAGTAGTTCAAAAACAGTGGCAAATTCTTACCCCTTTCTTATATTTTATTGTATAGTATAAAATTAGGAGTTTTTGTTTTCAATTCACCTTACGTAGACTGATTATTCAAGTATTATAAATCTTATTCTGTTTTCATACAGCACTTAAGAAAAATAATCCACACGTCCCAGACCTGCTCCATCTGGGGTGATGTTGTCCAGCTTGACAGCCAGGGGATAGCTGGTCTCCCGGTAGTGTTCCAGAGCATGACCGTTCCCTCCGCTCCCATCAAAGAACCACTTTCCACAGAGCACTGCTCCATCAGTCAAGTTCAGCCAGAGGTTCTCCCTCATCTCACACTTCTGACACTTCCAACCACTGACAACAACAAGAACAAAGAAAAAAGCACTGACTTTGTTTCTGCTTTGTTGTTGTGTTCAAATCATGCAAAATGTGCCTTTTGCTCACAAACAGGTGTGGAATTAATCAGATTTTCTGACTCTAAATAAAGTGGATATAAAGTAATAACAGGAAGACATGAGAAATAAATGGAAAAAACAAATAATACACCGTCGTAAAATGTCTCTGAATTACTATTTACTTTTGTAGTGTGAAACAGATTACAAGGAAGCAACACAACATGAAAGACTCTGCCTAAATTGGCAAAAAACTAAGTGATTTCAGTTTTAGTTACATGAAACAGCCATTCTGTGTAAAATTAAGCATTGAATGCACAGCTGTTAGTAAAACTGCATTTGATAAAGATATTATGTTTCACCATATCTAGCCGCATAATTGGCTACAGAGTTTCTGTAGCTGTACCAGTCAGGAATGCCCCTGTTTGAGGTACCACCCTGGGTGCACAGCGGAGTTGTATATGTAGGAGTCTGAACTTGTGTGAAATATGAAGAGTTGTATCAGTACAGCTGTTCTACCTTGGTGGGATTCTGACCCCATTGTCCAGCTGTCTGAGGCTCCTGGCATGTTTGGATACCTGGATCTCCTCCTCCCAGGATTCAGGCTCCTGCTTCTTGTAAGCTGATGGTGCATTCAGCACTGCATCACAGGCAATGGTTACCTGGCCATCACATGAGACAGCAGAAATGGCGTCACTGTGTGTGGTTATGATCGTGTTATAAATATAATCACTTAATTTAAAACTAAATAATCACACGTAAAATGGGCAAAAGTGCGCATCAAGATTCATTCCAGAAGATGTAAAGCTTTGCCACATTAAGTAACTGATGCAACACTAGAGAAGGCAGCAGGACAAAACCAACATGCCACATTTAAAAAAATAATAAAAACATGCAGTGCCAAAATTTCTATGCACCCAAAAATATAAATAAATAAATTTTATATGCATAACACAATTTGAAAAAAATAAACCCCATCTCAAAGCCAAGATCTAAAAACTTAATATAATAAAGGTGTGAAAAGTCTTAATTCCATGCACACAGTGACACAAGTCATTAAAACCTTTTGTGCACCTAGTCGTTCCCCCAGATGGAAATAGCATTTACATCAAACAAATGTATAGGTGAGATACCAGCTACTATAGGAAACATCCCAGAATCTCCTTGTTGAAGGTAAAACCTTTACAAATGCCCATATTAACCCATAACACATAACGGAGAGTACGTGGTGGAAAGGGAACCACTGAGTGCACCTTCTTTACCTTCAACATGCATAACAACACACAGAGCTGGTACAGCATTGACTCACTGACCAGAGCAGGCAACTCCTCAATATTTGGTAATGGGATCTCGAAGTGGTCTGGGAAAATGACGAGCTTGGCCTCGTCTTCATATTCATAGTCCTCTCCGTTAAAATCACGGTTTAGCTCTAAATCTTTAAGGGAGGAAGCAAAATAGTGAAAAGATGTCCACCTCACTCTCCTACAATCCAAGATAATTACGCCATCTAAATTAATCAATCAACCCAAAAAAAAAGAAAAAAGGACAGATTAAATTATTGAGCTGAAAATAGACTATCAAGTAAAGTTAAAAACATGAGTGTTAACTACATATTATTAGTTTTCTGTGGCCGAAAATGTACATAATCGCTTCTGCCCTAAGAAAAATTAACTTTAAAACTTGTCCCACTTGTCCCTCCATAAATCTTTGCTGGTTCATGTAGAGAGCACCTCTTCTTTTAATTCACTAACTGTATTGAGTCATCTGTTATCAGCCTAAAGTAGAGTAGTGACTCATAAGAAACAGGATTATAGGTTGTCCCTGACATTGTTATTGTGTCTACTGGTTTCATAGTAACGTGTGATGTTAGCAGCTTGATTAGATCACTGGACTGCTATAGAGTGACTGCAGATACATACATGCCTGATGTCATATCAAAGATTTAGAACGATTACAGAAAATCTTTTTTTAAATGTATTTTTAAGAGAACGCCAGAAAAACAAACAAACTAAAAAAAGTTAAAAATTTCTATTTAGAGTCAAACTTTGGTTTGAGAGGGTCAGAAGTCAAATCAATGCCAACAAATAGTCAACTGTTAAATTCTGGACCAATATGATGAAGAACAGGAGAGGAAGGAACTCCTCCAGCACTGAGTGAGGGACATGAAGGGAGGAGAGAGACGTCCCGTGCTCTCCAGCAGCATCATAGCTACAGCAGAACTGTGTCAGCCTCAACGCGAGGTTGACGAGTGGTGGCAGCTGAGAGGCCGGCAACTGACAGGAGGTGGCCCGGCTGTAAACCAACCACCCCCTTCCCACCCTGATGAGGACGAGTAGACACAGCTTTGATTTAGTTACCAACCACACATACAAATAAACGGGCTATATTTAGCGTACAGGAGGTGGGAGGGGGAGAGGACTCATCAAGGAAAATATCAGACAGACGCTTTGAGTAAAGGCCGACTGGAGCATCAGCTGTGTAACAGTGTAACAAACAAAAACAACCCCAACAAGTGGTAGAAAGTAAACACAAATCTAGGTTAGGTTGTTAGGTATTAGAGTTTTTAGAGTAGAAGTATAGCAGAAGTATTTAGAGTAGAAATATCAAACAACAAGTAGGGAAAAACCCATTGTGTTGTTTTATACTTCTACTTCTTTACATCTTAAGGAAAATGTTGTACTTTTCCCTCCAATACATTTATCTGACTGCTAAAGTTACTCGTTTCATTGTGTATAAGTCATGTAAGACTTTATGCTGCCACCTTGGCTATAGCTCTTCCTTAATGGGATCTATACTTACTGCATGAAAGCAAATTTAAATATTAATAAAAATAGGTTAGATTAGGCTAATGACCACTTACCACAAAAACCAAAGTCTTTTTGTGATTTTTTCTCTCTCTCTCTTTTTTTTTTTTTTTGCAGTTTCATTGAAGAAGCTATATTTCCTCTCCAAACTAAAGATCAGATGAGGTGAAAGCCTAAAGTTTAAATGAGACAAATAAGTTGAGAAATGTCGCCTCATGGTCTTCATATTTATCATGTGACCATTTGGAGGAATCTGCCTCCTAATTTGGGAACCAATTATCTAAATTATCCAACTGTACATATAGATAGTTAGAACAAGCGCCAAGTTAACCAGCTACAAGTTTAAAATTACCAATTTGTAACCAATTTATGCACTATATTGGATGATAACCGTCAGCCACAAAATTTAAAACCACCCCAGAAAATATTGTTGTCAACCTCATCAAACAGCTCTAACCTGTAGACATGGACTCCACCAAACCTCTGAAATTGTCCTTTCATATCTGGCACCAAAACCTCAGCAGCAGTAGATCTTTAAAGTTTAGAAAGTTGTCAGGTGTGGCCAACTGGTTTTAAACTGTGTAACCACAATACATCAAAAACACACACCTTCTGCTATTACTCGATGATCCAGTTCTGATGCTCACATAAGTAATTTGGGCGATGGACAGGGGTCAGCACCGGCACTCTGCTTCGCTCCCCATCATTGACCCTCAGTTGTACTTCGCACCACTGCATATAAGGAACACCCCACATCCTCATCAAAGCTGCTCGGATCCTTACGCTGCCCATTGTCTTGCTTCCAACAAATCAACTTTAAGAACTGAAGGTTCACCTGCTACCTAAAATTTCACACCCCCTTGTCAGGTGCCATGCTAATGAGTTGGTCATTGTTGTTAACTTCCCATCACTGGTCTTAATACTGTGGCTTTTCTTTCTACTTTTGATTCTGTAGGTTTTACTGATATTTCTGTATTTTATATAAGTTGAAGTTTTTACCGTGTCGCAAGTATACATTTCCCCAAACTGAATGATCTGCATACTGCCAAACTGACAGTTAAAATTAAATTACCTAGAAACACTTTTCCATTTCTTCGTCTGGGGATGGCGCCTCCTGCAGCTCCTGTGGGTTTCTGTAAGAAGGGAGATTAAATTAGATTAAAGAACCCTTATCAAATAAAAAACATCTTTTAATACCTTGGATAGTTCCCTTTGTAAAATGCTGAGGAACATGCTTATACTTTAGTTCATCAGAAGATCAAGATGGTTGTCATTTTGTTAGAAATAGATGCTGTATGCTTGAGTTGCCCGGTCAGGTTACAACACATGGGAAAAACCCCTAACGCAGCAGGGTCAAAATTAAATAATGATAAATTGAACTGCTTATGTTGCAGTGTTGGATTAGTAGACTTGGGCTTGTCTTTGCTTGTAGTGTGTGTCATTGTCTTTGTCTCTTCGCAACATACTTTAGTAGAAACCCAACAACACATAATAATCTTCAAAAGACTCACATAGGCACTTTCAGCCTTTATACATGGAGGAAATTAACACAACATTGAACACCGTGCCACCATCAACTGGTTTCCTCCCAGTCCGATCAGGTCCAGGCTACTGCTTTTTATTTATTTTGGTAAAGGAGAAGACACGATGGGCAGACAGAATGCTGACACACTCGTGGACTCATGGAAAAAAAAAAGAAAAAGAGCAGACACAGGAGCCTGCAGAATGTGAGCAGCTGTTTCTGGCTAGATCAAGGCATGGAAATAGCAGCTCTTTACAAAGCAGAGCTTATCTGGGGGCAATTAGAGCCAGTGAGAAAACACGGCAATGCAGCAGCAGCTACAGTCTTTGTTGTTCGCCAAAAACTTTTGAAATACAAGAGGCTTTTTACAGTGGAGCTAAACTGATATCTACTGGGCTCAGCTGCAACTTTTTAACACACTGTCTTTGAAAACATTTGTTGCAGGAATATTTTGGATAGTTATGGCAAGATGTTCCTGTTGTGTATGTCCACCTCCCATATTAGTATAAACAGATGTTACTTTTTATCTGTTATCATTGTTTATTGTATTGTAGAATACAATACAACAATGTAGAAACTTTAAATTTAAGAGGTAACTTTAATGAGCCTGTTGCACATTTTCAAGGTGTTTTATAATAAAATGTTTTCCTGTCCTTTCTGTAACAGAAATATGTATTAATTATAGATTAGGAATTAGACTATCAGAAATACTCTTTTTAAACCAAAGTTAAGATCCATTCATTTTTGTGGACTATTGGAAATGTTATTGTCTGCATTTGTTGAATTGTAAACCTGCCCCTAAACCAAACTGACACTTTTCAATGTTCAGCTGATCTGCTGTGCGCAGACTCAACTAGATTTCACTTCATATTAACTTTAAAACCAGGAAGTGTTCCAATTTTAAACTAGCTGTATTTATTACATCCTTTGTACAAACTTTTTATTTTTAAGTCAGGAATTTTCACAGTTAATTGTTGGTGATGGAAAACCCTTAAAAACTACTCTGTAGCTAGCTCTGTGAAAGGTTAAAGTTGTGACATGGGGAGTGCAGATGGACAGAAACCGAAAAACATATCAAGTGTTAGCCAGAGACAGCCCTCAGTCTAATGAAAAAGCTTTGACAAGGAATGTTATCCCCCAAATGACACATTGATGACCAAGCACTTAAACATAAATCAAATAATAAAACTGATATTTAAAATAACAGCACCGTGATATTAGAAATTCAGGTCATTCCATGCCCCTTTTCAGCTCCTTAGTAGTTAATATTCCTGCAGCATCCCTCACCACAGTTTAATTTTAACCTGCAACAATATCATTGTCTATAAGTGAAATAAACCTAAATCTAGAACTTTAATAATTGTTGAATAACATTTAATTTGATGGAATAGAAGAGTGGTTATCAATCCTGGTCCTTGTGGACCCTTGGTTTTCCAACTACCCACCGCTGATTACCTGCATCAGGTGTGTTCAGTCAATCAGAAGCTGGAAGATACCATCTCAGATAGAGAGGGTAAAGTCAAACAGAATTGACATCTTTCAGCTTCTAATTGACTGAACACACCTGATGCAGGTATCAGCAGCGGCTAATGCAGGGTTAGTTAGAAAATAAACAGAGCATGGGGTCCTCAAGGACCAGGATTGAGGACCACTGGATTAAAGTATCGTATACTCAGAGTTACTGGAAACACATCAGTATCAGTGTGGGGCGACTGTGGCGCAGGAAGGTAGAGCGGTTGTCCACTAATCTCGCAGTTGTTGGTTCAATCCTCTGGTCACATGTCGAAGTGTCCTTGAGCAAGACACTGAACCCCAACAGTGTTGGCCAGCTGCATAGCAGCTCCCCCATCGGTGTATGAGTGTGTGTGTGAATGGGTGAATGAGAAGCAGTGTAAAGCGCTTTGAATGCCGATAGGTAGAAAAGCGCTATATAAGTGCAGAGCATTTCCCATTTATCAGAATCTTTGGTAACAATTTGCTGTAAATCCCATGCTTTAGCTTTTGCAGTGGCTTAGAATATACGTTTAAGCTGCAATAGGGCCCCATTTATCTATTTTAGGATACAGGGCATGTGTCAATCTTACCTCTTTGACATGTCGCTTGAGGTGCATGTAAACACTCTGTCCTGTTTTGCGATAATGTCTCTCCACATGTTCTCGTCCGAAGCCCAGGAATGTGTTCATACACACATACAGGCCTCCCTCAGACTCCTGCAGACCACAAACAAATAGTAAAAATGAATGATCACAATGCGATGAACTACTAACACAACCATGCCCCACTCTGAAAACGTACAAAGGTACAAAGTACAAAGGATATTTGTCATAATGTCCTGTGCCTTACAACTGACATCTTCATTATTTTGTCAATTTTCAGACATTCGTCAGCAGCTGGGAGGCAGAGTCATACTGCCTATTAAACGGCATATAACCACATAGAAGGAGCTCACAGTAATCATTGGGACTATATTTATAATTTATGTCTCAAGAATTGTACTGAATTGCACAGTATTCTGGTCACAGTACTGAACCACTTCATTAAATAAATAAATAAAGGCTTTCTTGCTCAGGCTGTCCTTCTATTTTGACAAACTGCCAAAAACCTGTTCCAGCACACTCGCACAGAAAGAAATCTCACTTGTACGGAGAATATGTCTCCTGCTGAAAGTCCTCCTTTTTGCTGTAATTCCACAAAATCTTTAAGCCAAATAATGTCTCACAGACCAAATTAGTTTTTAGTTTCATACAAGCAATTTGAGAGATTTCCTGCTGTGTAACAAAAGACCACCCTGTTAAAGGCAGATTAACTGAGGAGCTGCAGGTTTTGGTGGAAAAAAAAACAAACTTGCAACTTCATAAAACTACTGGTGACTCCCTATGGCCTGGACTCCATGCCCTTTATCATGGAGGCTTGATCATTTTGTCAACTTCAGAAAACCACAACATGACCAGCAGCTCACATTTACAAGGTTTATAAAATGCAGGTTAATAAACCGTTTTCATTTCTTTTGACACAAGGAGTGTCCCAGACAAAAAGAGCCAACAACTTCAAAATTGACCTAAATCTGCAATCACCGTTGGGTCATATAAACCCCAGTGATAAACCTTTAAGTGGCCCAGGGTGACATATGAGCTTCAGGAGTGCAAGGATAAAAATAAACCAGTCCCCAGGCCACCATGATGAACTCCAGACAGCTGAGTCACCTTTACAAATGGTTTCAGTTGAAAAAGTAGGTTTTCATTCTAAGAAAGCATTGAGAGCAGAATTTATTTTACAGTCATAAGGTTTAGGTTAAACTTTGTATCAAATCTGTAGATTCTGACAAAAAAATAAAAGAATATAAGGCAAGGAAATGGGTCATTGAATGTTTCATAAATCAAAACTTAAACCATTTAATGAAAAAATATCATACTGTAAACATTCACTCCGAGGTGTAAAAACTTACTTTACATCAATAGGAGTATTGCAATGCTACCACTAACATTTCCATCATTATACATTCACACAAAAGGTGTACATTTTTACTGTGCATCAGGCCAGCATAATGAGATTTTATAATGAGAATTTTATCACGTGATAAGTTGATCAACTTATCACGTTTATTGTTATGCACACAAAATGATAATATTGTTATAGTAATATTACAAACTAACAGACAATTGCCACTAGTTTGTTCCTTTCTAGGTACAAGTTAAAGGTGGCTGTAAATTAATGCACCATAGTTGTTGCATACATTTGACAGTGCTGCATAAGCTTCTGAAATAAATTCAAGGATCAGGCAGGTGCATTTACTCGTCTAGTTAATGGTTTAATTGTCTTCGGTGAAGCGGTAACGTGGCCTGGACTGAGCTGCCTGCACAAAGGGAAACCCCTTCATCCCTCTCTCTCCCCTTCTCTTTTCTGAGATGTAAACAACATTTAATTATTTATTTCCTTTCAAGCTCACGGTGAAGGCGCGCGCACATACAGACCCAGTCTCACTCTCTCACACACACAAACACACACTAAAGTAAATTCACGTGTGCCCAGCCAAACCAACCCGCACATCTCCCTCCCTAAGCAGCCCTTTCATGCGTTGCTGCGTGTGTGTGTTTGTGTGACACTTACGGGAGAGTCGAAGGAAAAGGCACATTCGCTCTTGAAAACCCTGTCTCCGGTTCTGGGGACTCTGATGGTGGGCATGTACGGGACCAACAGCTCTCCTAGGTCTGCAGCCATCTTCGCATTCCTGCTTCTTGCACCACAGTGCTGCGGAGCCACCGGAGCAGCGCTGTCAGAGGAGAGGATGCTATTTTTAAAGCGCTCAGTCTCTACATTCCTCCGGCCAGGGGGGATGTGACGCTGGAAAACATAAAAATAAAATGACAGAGGGGTGGAGGCTGGCTGCTGCACAGGCGGTAGAACTAAGGGCGGGAATAATGTCTTTCTTTTTTCTTCTGTTTTTTCTTGCTAAACACTTTGACCTGCGCAGAAATTACATTGCTACTGCTGACTGTGGCTACGCCGCTCTGGAATATTTTACCAACAGGGCCCCTCCCACCTCTGAGGATGATTCATTAAGCCGCCCACACCTACTACAAGCACGTCTCTCTCTCTACGGGATTCAGAAAAAGCTGGTCATGCTGGGCGCTTTATTTATTTTTTTAACCTGCTAATTTCAGCATCTTACGTGCACATCAAGAGTCTTTCAGATTTATTGTTTCATTCTGCATCTTGCCAAATATTCAGTAACTACTTTTATTTACCCATATTCCTTTTTGTCACCATGACACAACCGTCACCTTGCCGGCGCAGCTCTGCCACCAGGTGGACAAAGTGAAAATGTAAAATGAAGCAACTAACTGACACTTTCCCCTTTGGGTGACAGAAGAAAAATTTGTTATCTGCTAATTTATAGAAAAAGTATCCTAAACTACAGCGTCCATGGACAAAAACGTTTAGCTTTTTAGTGTGCAACCCATTTTCATCCAGTTCAGTTTATTTTCTTAGTCTGAAAAATATGATAAGTCAATTCCCTGAAGCCTTAGATGTTTTCCAATGTACAAAGATATTCAGTTTACTATGAAACAAGAAAAAGGGCAACGTAATTGAACAGCTAGAACTTGGCAATTTAACACACAATAGTAACAAATGCATTTTCAAATTAATGACTAATGATAATCAACTAAATGCTTAAATTCCAAATTTCTATACCAGCTTAACATTTACAAAGGGACTCTTGATATAGCAGTAGCCATAGGCCATATTACATATCACAGGCCTAAGATGCACAGACTGACCACAAATCACCCTCAGTTTCCAAATAACCAAAGTAGTAAATGGAAATCCAACGAGAGAACAAACTGTAGAGAAGTCAGACAGGCAGTGCAGTATCCAGGACATTGGAAGTTGTAGACATCGAGAGTGCAGCTGAACCATGAACACATAGGCTTATGTTGAACCCAGTCATTGCATGTTTTTAGGATGAACCCAATGAAAAGATTGGAAGACAAGTGTCAGAGTACATATAGATACTTTATTTATGCAAGGGAAACAAATGTACAAACAGTGTGACTGATCAGCAAAATGTGTGGATTAATTGTCAGGTGTTGACTTGGGGCTGTGGTCGATTAGCTCCTTGTTGAGTGTCTCCACCTGGAACCAGGGGCCGTCTCCCTTCTGCCTCATCTGTCGACGCACCTCCAGCTGTGTCAGTCTGTACAGGAAAAAATCAGTCAGTAAATTCAAATTATACAATTAAAATTAATAAATAACTTTTCCATGGAAATGACCATAACCAAAAGTGTTTATAGTTTAATAACTCTAAAAGAACAAAGACAAAATGTCCACTAAGCTTGATAAAGATATTTGTTTATTTGATATTATTAAGATAATGTGCAGAATTAAAAAAAAAAAAAAAAGAAAAATGTCAGGGCCAAAATTAATAGCCCTCTGACATTTAAAAGTTAATGGTGTAACCTTTCTGACTCACACCTGTCAATCTTTAATGGTAGTTCCTAATGAGGTTGGCACATATCTCCTAAGAAATCTTAGCCCATTTCTTCGTTTGTTCAAGCTCAACCAAATTGCATAATTTCAACCATGGACATTAATATTGAGCTTCTAACCCAGGTTATCAGTAGGACTGATATCTGTGCTCTGACAGTTGGTTGCCACTCCAGGACCTTCACTGCCTGAAGAAGCAAAACAGCCCAACACCATTTTGCTCCCTCCACCATGTTTAAAGGTGGGAACTGTTTTAAAGGTTGAACCCCTTGCTAATCAAAAGCAGCATTTATGTGCACAAACTGTCCCATTAAACCAAGGATGGACTTTTAAAATTAATACAAATATTTCAAATGTTCATGTGCAAACTTCAGTCTGGCTTTGATGTGTTACTAAATGAGCCATGGAGTTTTTCTTGGATGATGACCTTGAAGTCCATGACAATGAAGAGCCCTAACAACAGTCTTCCTTAAACCATTAAGTCCAGTGGCAAGCTAAGCAGCAATCAGAGATCTGTGGACTCTTGTCTCTTTTGCTCTGCAAAGTTTTTTAAATCTTGTGCTTTCAACCATGTCCAGGTTTGTTTTTGACCAAATCTGTGTCCTTAAGTAATGTTCAATGCTGACTGATTGCTCAGGAGTAGTTTAAACCACATATAGTAAATATATGGGGACTAATCATTTTCACTAAGTTTGTAAAGCAAACCTCATTTGCAAATGTACCAAATATTAGGAAAATGTTCCATGGTTTGTTGAAGCTACTAATTTTGACCTTAGCTGTACATTCTGCAAATCCTTTTTTGTGTCCAGGTGTCTTTAAGGTTTCCTTTAGCTGTATTCTGAGCACATGCTCCATGCAGAATTGGCACCACAAACATTAAGCACTGTAGGATCAGAGTCCCACTTTGGGACCAGCATAAACAAACACAGACAGTGCCAATATGACACAAATATCACCTACTGTGCATCCAAAACTGAGCTGAAACCTTTTGTTGATTACAGTGGTGAGTTAAGGAGTTGAGAAGTGCTAAATTATTCCAAGTAAATGCAACAAGAGGCCAACTCTACACATTTAATACTGAGCTACTGTTACACTTATTGAAACCCCTGTTACCACTGCAATAAAACAGCTGAGCAATTGTTTTTTTTTTCCTTGTTTCAAACTGCAGATAGCCCGTTAACTTCAAATACAATGTTTGTGTTTCTGGTAAAGTTTAAGTACAGATAAAATGTATTTCACCACTGTAGTACAACTTTCTAGCAGAAGATTTAATTTAATCATAAAATAACATAACAGTCACCTCATGTCTGCCTTCTCTTTCTCTATTTGAATTGCAGCCATCATCTTTTCATAGTCCTTCACTGGGGAATCATATACGTTCCGTGCAATCCACCTTGTGATGGGGTGCTGCGTTAACAGGGAAAAAGACACACAGGAAAGAGGTATTATGATTGCGGCAAAAGTATTTAGTGCAAACGCAATATAGGTTAGTGATGTGATGTGCACATCGCACATATTGCAGTGTAACATTACCATAATTTTTGGGCTGCCTCAGCGAATTAGTCAATTTATAGGCCTTCTTTATTCATAAATGAGGAGTCATTAATTACATATTGAAATTACATGTCATAATATACTTTGTCATGTTATGGTTCAAGACACAATAAAAAATAGCATTTAAACATTACTGATACCCATACTGATTTTACAATTTAATCATGTGAAAGATCTTTTACATTTCATTATAATATGAGCAAATGCAACAAAGAATAACAATGCAAGACCTTCTTTCTGAAATGCTTATTATAATGGTAGTAACTGGGCACAGTATAACACAGGAGTGAATATCCATATTTTCAGCAGTTATAAATTTTGGTTTTGCAAGAAAGGTTTTTTGATTTAAAAGAGGGTTTTGGCAAGTCTCCTTCCCTAAGTATGGATTCAGAGCAACCACTCAGAAAAAGCAAGTTGTATACCTTGTAGTACTCCCAGTGTTCAGGTTCGTAGCCCTCTGGAGTTTCTACCAGCTCTGCC
Organism: Channa argus; assembly: GCF_033026475.1. Taxonomy (NCBI): domain Eukaryota; kingdom Metazoa; phylum Chordata; class Actinopteri; order Anabantiformes; family Channidae; genus Channa; species Channa argus. The sequence continues at coordinate 12,441,532 of NC_090204.1, forward strand.
TCACCTTTACAACACAACACACTCAAGTATAATTCAACATAAACTACAAAATGTTTCTGATTGATTTATTATATAACAGGATAGGTGAATATTTACCAATGAAAAGATTCACACATGTGACAAAGACAGCCACGGGAATACCAGTCAGTAGGACGTAATATTGCTGTAGGAAAAAAAGACAAAGAGCGGATGATACACTACAACTATTAATGTTACGGTCTTACCAAGCCATCACACTAGACAACACTAGAGTTGCCAGTTTAGGAGCATAGGTAACACCTTTATTTGCCATGATCACAGTCAGTGAATAAAATTGTGCTCCAGTACTCACTAATAAGCGCAGAAATCTCCTGTCATAGTAGTCAGAAGGTTTGATGACAAACATTTTCTTTCCATGACCCCAACGAACAGCCACTGAAGAAACATACAATATTAGCTGAAATTAAATTTAGGAGGGCATTATCACAGTAAACCCAACAATCAGTTCTCATTTTATTTACAAGATCAACATTCTGATAATTATAGCAGATTTATCCTAATTTCAATAAAAGGGGATGAATTTTTAATTTAGCATACTATTTAACAGAGGAAAGCCTTAAATTCTCAATTAAAAATTCTAACCTTTTTATTGACTAAAAGAATTTATTTATTTTCAAGGGTTGCCCATTTACGTTAACGTATTAATTTTAACTAAAAAACGTCAACCTCAACATTTCGTAGACGTAGTAGTTTTACGTATTAATCAAATTCACTACCTGTGAAATAGTTAATTTGACTATTACCAAAGACTATTTTAATTAATATCAAGATATTTTATATGCAACAGATAACAAAGAAATTAACTTTGGCTTGTTGGTTTTTTTCTTGATAGCGGGACAAACGTTACCAGCTAGCTACTGTCAGCAAGCTAACAAGCCCCGGCGCAAGGTCACAAGAAGAAACGGACACAATTAGGATCAAAACTGACACAATTCAACCAGCCATGAGTCCCTCACCTTTATCTGTTCGTGGTATAGCTCGAGTGAGTAAATTTGCAGCAGTATTTCCCGATTTCAAAGGACTCAGTCTGGCTGCAAAAGCAACCGCAGACCGGAGGAGGCTCATGCCCACCATGGCTACTGAGGGCGGACAGTTAAACAAGACACACTGTAATTGGTTAAAGACGAGGTGAAGCCGGAGCTGCCATGTTTAGTCAGGGCAGAGTGAAGTTTGCTTCACGTTTGATAGTTAAGAGTATATAGAGTACAGCGGGGGCACAGTATTGAGTATCCTGTGTTTTTGAATTTAATAAATATAATTAGATTTACTTTACGCACTGCTAATGTTTTATTACAATATGGCATTTTCTATTATTAATCAGATTTCAAAAGTAACTATAGTTATAGGCTGTGAAATAAAAATAGAGTAAAAGTACAATATACGTCTCAAAGCGTGAAGTAGCAGAAAATGCAAACATTTGAGTAAAGCAGAAATATCTCAAAATTGTATTAGTACAGTACCTAAGCAGACATATTTATTTTAATTGTTTTTAGGTCTCGATGTCTTGCAGAACTGCTGTGGTAAAATACCACCGGCTTTGAGCGAAAAAATGGCTTTTTGAAAAGGAAGGGCACTGTTGATAATTTTCAATTCAATCTCTGTAAATTAGCCTAGTTAATAAAATTAATAGTTGCCCTGTTGCTCCCACAAGAAAGGTTTCAAAAAGTATTTTGCTTACCTTGTCCAGAAAGAAAACTTTTTTTAAATTTCGTTGACTCATTTTACAACTATAATAAAAATTTCAGAATTTTCACTGTATGTTTTTAAACCATGCATGTTCTGAAACATTCTCTCTTATATTTCCACCTATTTTTCCTAAAAGGAGACATTTTATTGCATGATTGTTAGTCATTTAATATAAGTCACTCGTTATATTTTCCCTTAACGTTCCCTTTAAATATCGACTCAGGCGAACTTCAGCAACGTCTGACTGGTTGTTTTTATATTCTAGAATATTTAAATTTCTGTGTCCCTACAATTGATTGCGTTACTATATATTAACCATTAGACTATTTAACCCGTAACCTTTATATGTTCTTTAAAAAAAAAAAAAAATCATAAGGGGAAAATGCACGATGGGAAATGTGGGCGGGCAAAGATGGCGGCGTCCTCAATGGCAGGACGCGTTTTGTCACTTTGCAAGCAATTTCAAAATGTTTTCAGGGTATCTGCAGCGAAAAACCCTTCAAGTTCTGCTGTTAATTTGATCAAATACCAGTCAAATGTTTACAGGTAAGATTTATTGGTGTAGAACCGATTTGTTCAGATCTAACGTTGTGATGTATGGGTTAAGCTAGTGTACCTTAGACATGCTCTTGAATGTCCACAGTAAATTTATTATGCGGAGATATAAACAGCATTCGCTCATCCCTTACACGTTGACTCTAACCATGTTAAGAATCGCAGGGAGATGAAGCCAATCTGTATACCTGAAGTAGAGATCAGAGAATTTAGATTGACGTTTTATTGTATGATTGTTGTCTGCATTTTCCTTCTGAATTTTCAGTGGTTTATCCCTTAAGACGAGTCAAATTACAAGCGATTTTGGTATTGACTATTATTTAAACTTGAATTTACCTTGTTGCAATTTTGCACACTATTTACCAATGTTAAATAACATACATAAAATAAGCAGTAAGGCAAGCATTTTTTTACACTAAAACTAGCAAAAAGAAATGTAATGTAATGAAACCTAATGCACCTGCTTCAGGGTTTAGGGTGGATTCTCCCTTAAAGTCTTATCGTTTTTGCACCCATCAGAGAAACGTCACCATTGGTCACTCTGTCTTTGTGCAGTCCCATCAGCTCTTTGGGCCACTGTCGAACTCTGCACACAACTGTCAGTAGAAGAGGACTCAGCGAGTTCTTTGACTGTCCTGAGAACTGGGGAGAGACAAATGTTAAGTCAGGTAAAACACCAAAGTATTAGCATCCAGTTAACGCTCACAATTTGCCTGTTTTTTTTTGTTTGTTTGTTTTTGTTTTTTTAATTATAGACAACTCTTCATAGTCCTCTCTATACATCTGTCAAAATATTGTAGGTGCCCCATGGACTGCCAGACAACTGAGAGCAAAGAGCAATGAGGATTTACACAAACTGTGGTAAGAGGTGTTGAGATGACACTGATTTTGATGCTACTCATTGTAAATAAATATTAGCTCTGTGTAAATCTTCTCACTCTGTCTCAGGTATGTGCTCTTGAAGGAAAAGAACATGCTGCTCACACTTGAACAGGATGCAAGAAGGCAAAAAGTTCAGATGCCGAGTCCAGAAAGATTAAGGAAGGTTGGTATGAAATCCACCATGAGTGTGATTCACATTTGATAGATTAACTTTGGCTCGGCCTTTGAAAAAGTTGAATGGGATGCACAATGTTGGTGAAGATACAAGGGGGATTCTGACTTATGGCTCCTTCTTCCTCTTACCAGGTGGAACGGTCGATGATCAGACTGGAGACAGTGGTCAATGAGAGAGAGACAGCACTGCGTTTGCTGCAGACAGGACAGGAGAAAGCCAGACCAGGAGCATGGAGGAGGAACATATTTGGATATGTCTACTGGTGAGGGCAGAGTGTCTACATTTGACACATTACACAAGAGTGAAATACAAACTTACCTTTTCAACCTGGCCACTTGGAAGGTCTAAGCATCAATTTGAGTCCAAACTATGTTCATTAATGATACCAATATTCTTTTAATGAAAATCTTTTAATATTCAAACCTTGTCTCACAACTGTTTGCAATGCTTTTTGAGACTTGTTACAGGTGGGCTAGAATCTGATTGCAGCACCTTAAAAGTGGCACCCCTCACACAGGCTTTCTTTTTGTTAGGTATCGATTCAAAGAGTATGCCATTCCTTGGTACATGAATAAAAGATATAAACGAAAGAAGTTCTACACTTCCAAGTTTGTCCAACCATACATAAGGTAAGATATCAAACACATTCACTGCTAGGGTCACAAATTTATTGTGGAGTTTATTAACCCTGTTATGTTATTAGAAATCCCCTTTTTATTGACTTTTTTCTTTGTATGGGGGGGGGGGGTCATTTTTGTGTCCTGCAGGTTGCGTATAGAGAACTATCTTCGGGAAAGGGCCAGAAAAGCAAACTTGAAGAAGCAAACTCAGGCCAAAATAAATAAGAAGTTTCCTCACATGAAGGTTTCCTCTTCATAGAATTTCATTCTTATTTTGCTATGTGTTGGACAGCTGGGATATCTCTACATTTGATCAACTGAGTTGATTATGGATGTACTGTTTCAAATAACTAAAGATGGTCTGAAACCAGGATAAATTAGGCTACATTGCTCTGAAATGTTCTTGTTGCTTTTTTTGTAATTATTAAAACACCTCTGATACTGAGTTCTTTTTTTCCTCACTACATGTTGAATCAGTTACAGTAATATCAGTCATCTGTGTGGGGAACAAAATGATACTGTCCAAATATGGGCTGTAAAAGTGTGATCACTCATTTAACAGAGACTTTATTTTTAAAGACCATATGTAGCCAATGAAACGCTAAAGTGATATTTAAATATAGATTTCACACCAATAAACACAGGTAGAATGGGCTTGTACATATGAGCTTACTACACAGGAGAAAAAAAAGATTTATGAAGAGTTATCCTAAACTGTGAGGTTGTTCCTCCAATTACACATCCCAACACAATCCCTTCTAGGTATTTTGCAGAATCCTTGCACATCAAACTTTTTCTTACGGTACTTTTATCCAGTGTGATCACAAACAAAACTGAAAATGGTACATAACTATAAAACTGACAGCTATTGTAAATGCAAGGTTTCCACAAAACACCATTCGCCTTTACATAAGGCATCTGACTGACTTAGGACATAAGCAAAGGAACTGAAACCCCTTTTTTACAAGGTGACATAGTTTGTATCGTAGCTTTCTATGTCAGATTTTGATAATTATTCCCAGACAGGCACGTGGACAAAATCAGTATTAAAAACAATCCATACAAAATAAGCAATCTTCCATTGGTGTTCCTGAGTCTGGGGTGAGAGTTGAGCGATTTATGATGGTGAGCTCAAAGACAGTTATGAGAGAATGGTTTATCAAATCAAGGGCACTTCCTGTCCACGCACTGCTTTCCACCTTCTTCATACTCCTGTTTTGAGATCCACATCTGCTGGAACGTTCCCTGGAAGATGGAAAAAAAACAAAACAAGAAAACATAGGTTTGTTTGTTACTGTCCTAATGTAAAAAAAAAAAAAACACATTGTTGGTTCAGTATATTCTAATTGTGGCTGCTGTGTTTCCTTACGAGCGATGCGAGAATAGAGCCTCCTATCCAGGCACTGAACCTGCGCTCAACTGTAGTGTTGTTAGCTATCAGCTTCAGCCTCATGCTCTGCAAATAGTACACAAACATGGTAAACTCTGGCAGGAAATAGTGCTCAGTGATGTATTTGTAGAGCTCTGAATACTTAAAGGCAAAGTTTATGATATAACATGTTTTGAATTTGAAGTGTAATAAATAAAAGTGTAAATATAGACATATAGTGGCATCATCTTACCGGAGGGGTTTTCTGGGAGAGTTCTCTATTCAATCTGTCAGTGAAACCCTGAATAAGTGTGTTTCCTCCAGTCACCACCACACTGCCATACAAACCCTGAAATATAGCAAAAGAGTTTAAATAAGCTGAAAACTGAGCAGTAATACCATAAATACAATAGAGACAAAATGACAGGGAGTTCTTCAAACTGATTTATAGTTATCAATGAGTAGTAATAAACAAGCCCTTCAGTTATTTGTTGTCAACATTTTTCTGAGAATTATAAAGGTCTTCAACAGAACAAAAAAATTAAAATGTATATTGTTAAGGAGTCTAATAAATGTTTAAGCCTGCATGTTGGCCTTAAAATCATAAGTCGTATAATTGTAATGATTATTATAATTAGCTGTATTATAATTTTTTAAACCTATGTTTAAACACATCAGATACTCACAGGTCGAATGTCTATGTCACACATTCCCACACTGGTCGTGACCACATGACCAACACCCAACATAGTATTTCCAGACAGACCCTGAAGTGATCAGACCATACACTTTAGTAATTTATTGATGTAGACTGTATCCCTGCCAGCTAATGGAACATGAGTGAACACACCTTAGCATTAGAGGGGTCAAACAGCCCCTCTGGGATCTTTAGCCTCTCCGCCCCAAAGTCACAATTATAGCCATTGGGGAGCTCATAGTGAACTGTGGGCATCTGTGCAGCCACCCTATTGAAAGAGAGGTGGTTGATCTGTTATGACAGTGTTAAACTGACGTCTCAATTTTATCAAATCCCTTATTTTTACAGACTGATAACGACGGGAAGATGTACTGGTGCGTTGGAATATAGGGTCCAAACATGGTTTTTGATCTGCAAACTGGATGTTTTATAATAATTTGCAAATTATTTCCTCACTGTTCATCATATGGTGAGTCGGACACCTGCAGCACGGATGCCTGGAAGTCCTGGATCACACACTGCAAACAGAAAGACAGACTAGTTTACACACGTTCATCTGAACAGAAGATTTATTACTTCTGCAAGTTTAGCACAAATAAGCCACAAATACTGAACACTGTCATAGAGGGGTCTAAGACCTTGCTCCTTACATTACACATATAGTTGTGCCACGACCGAGTGACTTGAGGTAGTTTCTCCTTTTTCTTCCAACTGGCAGGGGCTCCTTCACGTACTGCATCCTGCATAAAAATAGTTTATTTGCATGGCACCAGTGCTACAAATTGCTTTACATACATACTTCAAAACCAGTTCTGTAACACCCAGTGAAAGTATAGCTATAAGTCTAGACTCAAAAAGTAAAAACATATTATAAAAGGGATTTACTTAGAGCTCAGTAAATCTCAAATAAATGGATGTCACATGAATAAAACATTAAAATTATTCAAAGGGTAATTAATAAAAAATGAAGAAGTTTTAGGAAGTAACTTAAAAGATGTTTATAATTTGTTGAGCCAAAACCCATCTTGGTAATTCAAGAGCCGCTGTAACAGCAAAGACAACAATCCCACTGGTCCTAAATATAGATGCAGTCTGGTGAAAATCTATATTGAAATCTGGATTTTGTAAAGGTTATGTTACTGTAGTGGAGGTACAGAGAAAAATGAATATACTGTATAAAAGTCAATACTGCATTAGGGCGAAGGTAAATGACAAAAGCACCTTGGTTGAAGCTGTTTAGCAATGATTAGATTAAAACATAATACAGATATACAATATTTGCTATATAATTGATTGTATTTATGTAACCAACCTGATCCCAGTTTCACAAAAAGTAAAAATTTGTTTAGTTAATAGCAGGGTTGAAACTTTTTTCTTGTCCTTTTGGCTTATCCTGTGAGTTCAGGATGGCCACAGCAGATCATTGTCCACATGTTGATTTGGCACTTACTTACTTATTTATTTACTTATTTATTTATTTATTTAAATACGCTGGATGCCCTTCCTGACGCAACCGTCCCCAATTTCTACCGGGCTTGGACCAGCACTGCACAGCTGGGGAGGGGAATGGACTGTTAGGGGTTCAGTGTTTCGCCCAGAGACACTTCGACATATAACTTGTATATGTAATAAAAATATATAAAACATGTTAAGACTGCAGCCATTGGCTTGATACCACAAGAGGCCAGAACCATATATACATGGTCAATATTTAAATAATTGTTAGTTTAACGTAATACATCTCACCTTTGATGCAATCATGTAAGGAGGGATTATTTCAACATTTAATTCCTGGAACAGCTCCCTACACTGCATGCTCATGAAGTCTCCGGCCAGAGGAGATTTGACGATGCCTTTCGGAGAGAAGAAATCACATGACTTAAGGGAACACATCAACATCAGCATTCATTTAAAAACTTTATGACTGAGTGAAAACAACTTGTTTGTAATAGCTAGATGCTTGTTCAGTCCAGCAGATGGCAACATAAATCATAGCAATGAAAGCTGTATCAATGGAGGATGCAAGACTTAATTGTATGTAAATCAAACTAAATCTGCAAGTAGACTGTCGATGGATTTATTATTGAATGATTTATGTTTATTCTTTACCTTGCTGCAGGACATAGCCATCATGTACTGGAATAGCTGTGGTGTGTGTGGCTCCACTGTCCAGGACTAAGCCTGTAGACCGCCCATTTGCAAACCTTACATACTCAGAGTAAAGGAAATTTAAGAGTTCAACGTGCAACAGATACAGTATTTGTTCCACAGGCACAAGAGAAATGGTGGTCTGAGACCTGAAGGGACAATTACATCTCTCACATTCTCTGCTTTGTCAGCTCTGATGCATCTTTTTGTGGATGAAGTGAAACAGTAAAGGATACGCAGACAACACAGCTGATTTGCAGAGGAAGAAGGCAGGAATGTTGTAATGCTCAAACATCAGCTCTGTTAGTTTTTCTCGTTTTGCTCTTGTGTTCCACTGTAGAAATAAAACACAAGTCATCCCGGTTATGACATACCATTGTTGGCACAACACAAATTAATACATTGCTCTATGAGGTGATGAAAATTAGCATAGGAAATTAACTCTTCTGAGCTAAGGCTCTGTTCGAAATTGATCTCAATGGCTTCAGAATCTGATTTCTAAATACTAACACAAAAAAAAAAAAAACTGCGATTCTGGTATATTTAAACCATATGAATATGGTCTTTGGAAGATCGCAGAATTGACTTTTGAATGTTAACTTACAGATGCTTCTGACATGAGCACTGGATGCAAGCTGGGTTCAGACTTGAAATGCATCTTGTAGGTGTGATCCAAAATGGCCTGAAAACTGTCCCAGTCTTCAACTGTAAACAGAGCAAAATAGAAAATAATTCAATTCATAAGTCCTCTACACAAACACATACTGTGAACACATAGCAGTTGTGTATGATCTGATGGTTTATCTTTATTTGTAGCTGAAGGCCTAAAAGGACAAACATCACAAAAAAGCTGAGTCTCTTTCATCATCATCGTTGCTAGGTCAGATGGTGGAGAAATTAGAGCGATGAGCTCCCTGATGAGCATTTTTAGATAATAATTTGAGCACCAGGCGCCAATGTTCCAGGTCAGACCACTGAGGGAGCTTACAGTCCCACTGTGCTGTTCTGGTGCAATTAAGATTGGTGTCACGCACATTTCTAAAGCCTTACAGCTAAACTCCACTGGACCAAAATCTGATGAGCATCATGAGCTAGGTCATTTTATTTGTAGCTGATAACACGAACTTCAAGCTTTACATGTTTTGAATAGTTGAAACTGTTATTGGATTACTTGAAAACTGAAGGTTTTTTAATATTCTCGATGATTCCATGTACAAAAACTGTAAAGCAAAATGTCCACTATTTTTACGAGCCCAAGATCCTGTTTTCAGATTGCTTGTTTTGTATGACCAACAGTTCACAATGACGTGAAACTGAGAAAGGCAGTAAATCATGACAACATAAGAGCAGAAACATCTTCAGTATCTTTGCTTAAAAGATGACTGAAATCATTATATTAAAAAAGTTGCAGATTAATTTTCAATTGATTTACTTTACAATAAAATGACTTACTTCAGATCTAGATACAGCTTCATAATTGACTATGGGGTTTAATCACATTAAAGTTTATTTAATTGTTTATCAAAACAAAACAAATATTCATGAGTGCCAGTTTTAATATCGCTAGTGTTTCTTATTTGAAATGAGGACTGGTATAATGTGTAAGACTGGGAACTTGCAATGAATAATGTTTTAATCTAAATAAGTAAGCTGGGCCTATTGGGACTATGTGGAGTCTACATGTTCTCAATGCGTCTGCATGAGTTTACTGCCACAAACAAAGACATGCATGCTGACTGATGACTCAACTGCAAGTAAGTGTGAATGTTTGTCTCTCTGTTTGGCCCTGTGATAGACTGCTGATCTGTCCAGGGTGTACCCTGCCTCTAGGATTGGCTCCAGTGCACCCAAAGGATAAGTGTAGATAACAGATGGATAATGTACAAATTATTTGCCCTTTGGGTAAATGTTAGTTGGAGCCATAGTTGAAGATAGTGTAAATAGAGAAACACAACAGAGAAACAAATTACTGACTATTGTTGAAGTGAAAAAAAAAAAAACAAGAGAATGCAATTAATGAATGGCACGTTTAAACATTTCTGAACTTCAGACCAGAATACCTGAAAATAAACCCCAAAATCTAACCGGATTCTTGTATTAGGATACCAGTTCTGGTTAGAGAAACTTTAACTCTAGCTTATGAAAAGAAGGCAGCTCTGGATATGTGACCCACATCTGGATTTGGATGACAGCATAAGACAAATATTTAATATGATGTCAGATCGTAAATCCAACACAGAGGTTTGCCTTCCACTACTAGGTGGAAGAGCTCATGAAAATGAGTTTTTTTGGTGTTCAAATATTCTCATTAATATTCATCGATCAGGCTTAACATAATGATCACCTGAGCAATTTCATGCAATCCAATACAGTGGCTCTGCCAGGAATTCTACTTGTCAGTCATACAAGTCATCCAACTGGTAGTCATAATGTTATGCCTGATTGGTGCATATACCCAAGTCAGTGTTGTCACGAGGTAATCTACAAGGTCAGCTGCAATACTAAAATTTCTAATTAGAAATAAAATTATAGATATGAATTAAGCAGATAGGATTATAAATAGTCGAAGTCAAGGTTAAAAAGTCATACACCTAAAATCACAACAAGTATTTCAATTTTTAAAACCAATGTGAATACTATCACAGCACTGCATATAAAAAGTAGATTAAAATGACATCTCAATCTATTGTCTATATCAGAGAAGAAATTCTTACTGTAAACAAGTTTCCATTGGCTCATTCTTTTCCCAAACAAAAAAAAAAATGCAGCAGTACAGAAACAAAAGTGGCCTTTGAATATTAATTAGTGATACAATGATCATCAAATGAACACTTACTCATGCCATTCTTAAGTGGAGACATGACCTCCATGTTCTCTCTCGGTACCCTCAGCTGATTGGTGTCAATGTAGTAGGTGGTGCCACTCTGCTTGCCTTTGTCACCATCTGTCTCCATGGGTGTGCTGCCATCTTCTCGGTCAAGGGTCACACCTATCACGGTGGGGAAGTCCGCCTGAGCAAGCAAAAACAAGACAGGACACAATGCAGGTCAAGCCGTTTTCTCACACTCTCTTTTTTACCAATATCAGCTTCCTGAAAGTCGGAGAAAAACATAAACCGGACAATAACTAATAAACATTCACTCACACCCCACACTAAAATGAATAAACTCCTATTTTGTGAAATACTGAAAGTGCTGAGATGTGAATCAAGACACCTCTGATTTATGAGGAAAAAGAAATGCAATTTTTTGAAAATAATAAAATATACCTGACTTATTAATCATCAATTTGCCATGTGCTGACTAATTTAATGTGTGAAATTATTGGAGTTGTTTCACATTAGAAAACAAAGGACAGGATTATAGTGTTGGGTAAATGTTGGGTAAATGTTCTTTGTTTACCACGGGTTTGAAAAAACCTGCAAGGAGATGAGGTTGGAAATTACAAATGTGGTAATACAGAACGGACATTATGGTGTAATTCGTGCTAAATGGAAAATAAAAATGCTAAAAATGCTTTAAATTGGTTGAGACTGTGACAGATACATTTCTTAGCATATTGTTCTTAATAATTTGCTTACAAAAACAAGTATATACATGGACAATGGACAAAGCAGTGAAGTTGAAAGAGACATGAGTAGGCTTGTAAACAGTACAGTCTGCTGAGAGCCAGTGACACTTGACTTATCAGACCCATTTCTACACATGATACCTAAAGCACAGACAATTTCAATGCACAGACAAATCAAACCAAGCAAGTGCTCTAACATCATCTGAACTCAATTTATGCCATCTGTCTCCAGGGTGACAGCCTTCATTTTGTCACATTGGCTTACCCCCACAGGGAATATGAAGATGCATAGAGGAAGCAAAGACATTGCTAATCAGGTCATTTGAGTGATCCACTTACCTTGGGACAATCTTCCCCTGCATAGCCAGCTCTTACAGAATAAGAGCCAATGTCGAACACTAACGCTCCCACCTCATCTGCAAAAATGAAAAAGGTTCCTGTTAATTATATTTAATGTTTAAACTACTTAAAATTTATTTTCAATGATTAGAGGCCTTGATGGTCTAATGCACAGTATATCAGCATATGATATCAGATTTTAATTGTGATCTTTTGTAAGACTTAATATTTCAAGATAAAAAGAAAACTGTTTATCAGGCACACCTAAGTAAAGATAATGCAGTTCAACACAGCAGTCCTGTAATAATTCCTCCTTTATACAGGTGATAATGCTCACATTGGGTTTAAATGTTTTTGTGAATGCAGTTTGAGGTGCCGTTGACTTGTATTGCATTTTAAAGATGCATTTTAAGAAAGGTGTTTCTGTTGTTCAAACACTAGGGACAATAATAAACAACTGTGATGTGCTTTTTATAACAGCCTATGGAATGTTAGGAAAACTACACAATAGTCTCATTTGATACCACTAAGCTTTTTTCACTTTGTTTACACAACGTGGATTCCCTGAGCATGAAAATTTGTACTTGCAGGAGACACGGAAATGATGACAATAAATGCCGGTTTCCAAAACAAAGTGCTTTTTTAAAGACTGCTTAAACACACAATGAGGGGGATAATCCCAAGGCTAAATATTTGCCCAGCTGATAAAATGACTATATGTGTAATTCTGTGGTTCTCAATCCTGGTCCTCAAGACCCACAGTCCTGCTTGGTTTCCAACCATCCATAACCTACCCACATGATTACCGATCTTACCGATTACCTGGATCAGGTATGTTCAGTCAATCAGAAGCTATAATATATATATCTTTATCAGAGATGGAATATTCCAGCTCCTTGAGGACCAGAATTAAGAAGCACTGGTGTAGTGACTATATTCCAAATTAATGTCTAATGTAATCTAATGTAAAATTGTGCAATTTAACATGCAAATAAAAAACAAGCCTATTTATTTCAACTGGTAACTTGAAAAATCCAGCTCACTCTTTAACTTATGCTTGTTCCCTTCTCAGTTTGAACGAACAAACCTTTGCAGTATAGTCTGCTGAACTACAACGAAAACCTAGGTGCAGTTAATGTAATATTGCAATACAGCTACATATAGCCAACCTTGCAGAATTACTGTATATTGTTGCTTAATGTGCCTTTAGGACACTAAATCTCAGCGGTCAGACATAGATAATACAGTAAACCCAACGTCTTTACATGAAATCACAATGTGTTCATTTATAAGTGTTTCCATTTCTAACGTTATGTTTTTGTTATAACGTTATGTTACACAAACAGGATGCGACGAGTTCGTGAGCTCGGTAAACCCACGTTCATTCATTTCCTTGCTAGCCAGCGAACTCGCGGTGCTGGGATTGGTTTACAAAAATGCTTCATAAACATAAAAAGCTTAAATCACAGTGCAACAAACTTCAAAACATAATAAACATATATGTAGATAAGTGACGATTTAAGATGTTAACAAGACTAACTTTCGCCTAACGCGAAGCTCCCGTTGAACATTAACGCTAGCACAACTAGCAGAGCTAAGTATGAAACTAGCTAGAGGTCTAGAACGGGACAATGTGGATACCGATTTCATCTTATAATACTGGAATCCCACTTACCGCCTCCATACACACCACCACTCATTCTTTAAATTGTCACAACAGCAGCTTTCTCAATATACGTTATAACAGCAAATCCTAAACCGCTAAACGGTTAATCACAACAAAGAGAATCTGTTAGCATGGATCAATCAAGCAGGCGCCACACTGCGTCGAGGCCGCTGTCCAATCACATTGCAGCCCCAAGGCCGTACTTCCGTTTTAGCTGTGACGCAAACACCAACTGCTTCCATGCTGACTGGACGTGGCCTTGTGGTCTTGATATCAACGTGAGTTGAAACTGGTTGTAAGTACGATCATCTCAATTTTAGTGTTTGCAGACATTGTAACTGCTGGATTTATATCAGCAAAGTAAATTTATTACTTATAAACTACAGGAACTTAAGTTATGCTCGGTTAGATTTAACATTATTGACGCTGATCTCGGCGAACATGTCACTCCATGCTGCAAAAGTAGCAACACTCACAAAGTTAATGCAAACCACAAGTTATTAGAGTGACTAACGTTTGGATATGGTTGAGTAACTCTCATGATGAAAGCATTGCTACAGATAGATAGGACCTGCACACAGTTTTGGGGCCTTAGCTGATACGTCCTTAAACCATGTTCGTGAACTTCCCACTCTTATACTCTGGACTAAGCTGTTTGATGTCTTCTGTGTCCTAATTTTTTGTAATCCCGGAGTGACTCACGCGTTGCCGTGTTAGCTAAAAAGAAAATGTATTATTGTTATAGTTGTAATAGCATTGTTTGCAGTTTCCTGGTTTTCTACATAAATTGACAAACTACCTTGGCTGCTTCACTGAAGGTGTAGTCTTTGAATGGGTTTTTAAGGTATGTGGAAAAATGGGGGTAAATTTGAGAAATCTATGTCCTACAGCACATAGATTTCCTACAGCTGTGTATATTACAGCCGCCTGTATTGTATATGAAATGAGAATGGCTGCAACAGTTAACCCTTACATCATCATTAAATCTGCTTTACTCTGTAATAATTTGTCCCCATACATTATATAAATGTGCATGCATTCATACACAGAACATTTATACTGCCAGTCTCTATTAGCACATTTCCACTGGATGGTTAAACTACTGATGCAGCCAAAAGTTATTTATTAATTTTTAAATTCAAAGTTGGGTTGACCTTTGAAGCATTAAATTACAAGAACAGTACCTCATATTATTTTAGATAATTGATAACGACAAACCTGGTTCGGTCTTCTCAAATGTTAGGATTTACTACTTTTTGTCTGCTTAAAATTGATTTTGGACTGTCTTGGATAAAACAACAAATTTTAAAGATGTTTCTGTGAGGTATAGGAAACAGTGTTGAGGATTTGTACCATTGTGCTGCCTAAACAATTAAAAACAAAACAAAAATTTAATCTGAACCTTGTGGTGAGATTGTGTAGACAGTTATCGTTATTCTTATACTAACAATATTTACTTGGTTTGCTTGCAGTACCCATGCAGCGCTGTCTCACTCTGACCCTTGCCCGGCACAACAGGCTCCTTTTGAGAAATACATTTGCATCTGTCCACTGCCAGAAAGCAGCCATGTCAGGTCTCCTCATCAACCAACCCAAATACTCCTGGCTGAAAGAGCTGGGCCTGTCAGAGAACAACCATGGTGTTTACAATGGAACCTGGGGAGGCAGCGGGGAAGTTGTCACTTCTTACTGTCCTGCCAACAATGAGCCAATTGCCAGAGTTACCCAGGCGACTTTGGCGGAGTATGAAGAGACTATCCAGAAGGCGAGAGAGGCTTGGAAGATATGGGCAGATATTCCAGCTCCAAAAAGAGGTGAGATAGTGAGGCAGATTGGAGATGCACTCAGGAAGAAGATCAAAGTCCTCGGGAGCCTGGTGTCTCTAGAAATGGGCAAGATCTATGTGGAGGGAGTGGGTGAAGTTCAGGAGTATGTTGATGTCTGTGATTATGCTGTTGGTCTGTCTAGAATGATTGGTGGTCCTATCCTGCCTTCAGAAAGACCAGGCCATGCTCTGATTGAACAGTGGAACCCAGTTGGTCTTGTTGGCATTATAACTGCCTTTAACTTCCCTGTGGCTGTCTATGGCTGGAACAATGCCATCGCTCTGACCTGTGGCAATGTCTGCCTCTGGAAAGGAGCTCCAACCACACCTCTCACAAGTGTTGCAGTTACCAAGATTGTGGCTGAAGTTCTGGAGCAGAACAACTTACCCGGTGCAATCTGCTCCATGACTTGTGGAGGTGCCGATATAGGCACAGCCATGGCGAAGGATGAGCGTGTGGACCTGCTGTCATTCACTGGCAGCACCCATGTTGGCAAGATGGTGGCCATGATGGTGCAGGAAAGGTTTGGTCGTAAGCTGTTGGAGCTCGGTGGAAACAATGCAATCATTGTCTTTGAGGATGCCGACTTGAATCTTGTTGTGCCGTCTGCTGTCTTTGCTTCTGTGGGGACTGCTGGGCAGCGCTGCACAACAACCAGGAGGCTGATGCTGCACGAGAGTGTTCATGACACAGTGGTTGCAAGGGTCATCAAGGCCTACAAACAAGTACGCATTGGCGATCCCTGGGACCCCAGCACTTTGTATGGGCCTCTGCACACTAAACAAGCTGTGGAGCAGTATCTGGCAGCTGTTGAGCAGGCCAAGCAGCAAGGTGGCACAGTGGTCTGTGGAGGAAAGGTGATGGACCGTCCTGGAAACTATGTGGAGCCCACCATTATAACAGGACTGGCTCATGATGCTCCCATTGTCCAGACAGAAACCTTTGTCCCCATCTTGTATGTCCTTAAGTTCAAGACGGAAGAAGAAGCATTTGCCTGGAACAACGAGGTCAAGCAGGGCCTGTCCAGCAGTATCTTCACCAAAGATATGGGCAGGGTTTTCCGCTGGCTAGGTCCCAAAGGCTCCGACTGTGGCATTGTGAATGTCAACATTCCTACAAGCGGTGCTGAGATTGGAGGAGCCTTTGGTGGGGAGAAGCACACAGGAGGTGGAAGAGAGTCTGGCAGTGATTCATGGAAGCAGTACATGAGGCGTTCAACTTGTACAATAAACTACAGCAAAGATCTTCCTCTGGCCCAAGGAATCAAGTTTGAGTGAAACCTTGAAGTAGATTGATATTAATGCTTTCAGTGAGCCCTTAAGGAAAACACTACATGATTGTTTTTAATGCAACACATTTTCCATTGCATTTTTTGCATTCACGGAGGTCAGTTTAATTTGGACAAAACTTTGAATAATTTTGGGTGTATGTCATTAATCATCTATACCATCTATTTGTGTGATTGTGGCTTAGGCATGGATTTGAATATTGGTTAAAAATAGTTTTGTTACAGTTCAAATGAGATTTCCCTTGTAGTTGTTTTGCACTTTTGTATAAGTACTTAAAAAATGTGACTATACACTATACTTTACAAAATAAAAAATATTAACTTTATCCTGGGAAAAAAAATGGAGTGGACACTTAACGTGTTGAATTCAAATATGTTAGTTAATGATATTGACACATTTCTAGGAAATGGAGTAAGATGTGTATTATCAAGTAATACTTGTACTAATAAATCAAGTTTATTAAAGGGTATCTGGTAAAAAGCTGATGGCATTAAATACATTTCTTTGCATTAAAACCACCAAAAGAAATGATAAATGTGCTTTCGAGAGAATCAAACCAAAAAGTAAATAAAAGCATTCTTGTTGACATGGACTTGTTTGTCCTTTTCCTTCCCACATTTCATTACAATTAGAAGAAATGTACCCTTTCTCCATACTGGCCTATAAGAGATCCTTTTCTAAAGTGAGGGGGGCAAAATCCGCGATCCTTACGGTTTAATACTGAGTAAAAATGTATTTAAAAGTTTATCAGAAAACAATTCAAGACTTACAAACTTCCAAAAGTCGCAGCCTTTTTAGTACAAATTGTTTTTTTTTTGTGACAGGTCTTCCAATGCAACTCAGAAGGAAAATGCAGTTTAATAAGAATAACTGTGCACGATACACTTGTGACTTGCTTAATTTAATTGATTATATGTTAGCCTTAGACTATATATTTGAATACTTTGAATATATTTTGCAAGGAAGGACTGTCTTTTCTGCTACTGCTTCTTTGGCTTCATTGCCTATATGAATAAAAGAATGATCAGAGCAAAGAAGGTTAGAGTTACAATATACATATGGGCACCAATGTTATTAGACGAAATCTGTAAATGTGCCTGCTTAAATTATTCAGATAAGTAGTATCATCAACTCTGCAGTTAACAGCACTATCCCGCTGTATCAGGTAGCTACTAACTGATTTAGGAAGGCTGTGTCAACTTTATTTAGCGAAACTATCTATTTTGTGGAAAACAAATCATTGACAGGTAGGAGTAATTGCCTCACAATTCAACCCTCCTGGAACTTGATAATCCAACATATTTGTTACTAATTCTATAACTTATTGTGTAATAGTAGTATTACTGAATAAATAAACTCTGTCCCTTTAACAGAAATACAACTCCATATCCCATCCTCTGTGCGTCCATATGCTCAACCTCCCACTCAGCAGCTCTGTACCTCATACTCCAGCTCTGCCTCTCCCTCCCCATATACTGCTCCTACTAGCAGCATCTACACTCACAGCTGAAAGGAAGAACTGAAACCACAGCGCTCTTTGCAACTCATAATCCATGCCACTCAGGACGTATGCAGAAAACGCCCACTTCCTCTGCTACTAATCTGCCGTGGAAAAAGGTAGAAGATTTTATATTATTCTTCTAAATGTAGAATTTCTTGTATAAACTAGTGTGTGCACTACTGTTTCTTTTGGGTTCATTCATCTGTGACTTGTTGCAACAGCAAGATCTCTACTGCCAGGGTAGATAGAAAATGTAACTTTGTATTTTGGTTTACAAAACATATGTTAACATCACTGTCGGTGATGATGGTACTTCAATAAGCATGTCTAATCTGTATGGCTAGAATCAAAATCTGTGTTTGGCTTTTAGGCAATGAGGAGGTAATACCTGTGTCTTACCACTTGTTCTGAACCTGTGGTGAGCTAAAATGTCAAGTCAAAATAATTGTGTCCTTATTGTAATCAATTAATCATCATCTGCTTTCACAGTGTTGCAGCTGTGACAGGAGACATTCAAAAAGGCTGGCATTAGCACATCAGGGTTGTTCATCACTTCCTTTAAAATTTTCCCCCATGATTGGTGTGATTCACTTCTTTGGAAACTCAGAGCATGTTAGTTCATGCTTTGTACTGCTTGTTGCACCCCTGATTTACAGAAGTGTTTGGGATTCCCCTGGACTAAACACTAAACACTCTCACTTCTTCTCTTTGCACATTTCCTCTGCAGCTTCTCCCTGAAACAAAAGTTAAGCTTTCAAGCCTACTTCTCCTGGTGTTAATTAGTTTCTTTTACTTTCAGTTATTGCGACTGTTATTGATGGCATCTAATACATGAAGTATTTTTGGACATTAAAAATACTACTCCAAATAAAACTGTAATAACTGATTTATGAGTTTTAATTGGCATATGTCCTATCAGGTAATGCTATGATAAACATTTTGATTTATACATGTCCCACTTCTACCCAAAAATGCACACCTGCAAGACCTCTATTGCGTGTACATTCTGTCCTGCTGCATTAATGTGGATAGCAGCAATACATGGCCTGTGTCATCAGCAAATCCTGACTCCAGAATCAGTGTCTTGTTTGTTGATAGTGTGATTCCAACACAACATGAGAGGCATTATCACAGAAATGACCAGGGCTCTTCACCAACCTGCTGCTGTGACAGTCTCTCATGGGCCAACAATAGAACTGAGATTAGACAAGAACCTGACACAGGGATGGAATAAACAGCTGCTAGTTACTCTGTGAACTTAAACATGATCTGAAGTGAACGCCTTTGAGAACATGTGCATGATTGTTGCTGACACATAGCAGAACACTGTAATGTGTTCAAATCTAAACACCCAGCCACATCCTTAGAAAGAAGAGTACTTGTATTTACAGCTGGATAAAAATCCCAGGGTGAAAACCATCATTTGGATGGATAGTATCAACTGGACCTGCAAAGCCATAGCTGTGCCAGAAAGAAAAACACTGAAACATGCATTTTTCTCTTTACACAGAGAGAGAGAAAGAGAGAGAGAGAAGTGGCGGTGAGGCAAGCAAGGCACGCATATTTTAAGTCACTTTGCACTCTTCAAGAGGGCCCTTTTTTCAATAATCCATTATGCATAGCGCTCTGGCTCTCCCTGGTATTTCTCCTACCTTCTTGACGTCAGTTGCCATTTGTGTGGGTTACCCTGGCAACGGCCAGCCTCCCCGGGAGATATCTCGTGGATAAGATGGCCCTGATAAAACCTTTTAAGGTTCTACTTTTGCTACACCTTTTAATTGCCTTTGATACAGTAGAAATATTACACGATGGTCATAGGGGTGAATCTCCTCATGTGGCCAAAAAAGGGGAACATGCTAATAAAAATAGACACGGAAAATCTGCTTCATAGTGGTGTTCCATCCTTTTTACTTGATTTGATCACCCACATATTTGACAAATTTTTAAGCAGTCTTGTCAGACTGAATTGGTTATCTATGTTATGGACTAATTATCTTCTCTTCTGTTATACTTAAAGCAGATGTGTAGATCCCATTTTAACAATGAGGCAGTGTAGTTATGGATATGCAAAGGTATGATACAGTATTCAGCGCATTGTTATGCCTCTGAACAACACACAGATAGAATTATGTGATAAAATGTAAAGATAAGCTATTGTACTATGTTGTTAATGTGAACCATTAAACTCCCTCTTGCATGCAAACTTGTCTGTATATATTAGTGATTGGTGCAGTACATTCAAATTTATTATAGCTGCAAAGGTCATGTTTTGCATCTATGTGAAGCATCAGAAGGAGAAAACCTGCACAAACCTGTTTTGTGATGGTTTTGGACATAGCTTGCTATCCCTCCTTAGCTTTACCCTCCCACCAACCCTCCACCCCACCCACCCTTAATAGTCAAATTATTTCATTCAGCCTGGCAGTTACTGTACTTTCAGCTCAATAACTTTTCAGCACTACCCATGCTGAATTTTCATGAATGCAAAAATGTCTCATTTGAAGGTAACTGTACCAATACTGTACATGATACCAGTTCCAGGCTGCAAAAGTCTATTTATAGCTTCATGAACATGTGTGTCTTTCTTTTTTTTTATACACCAGGCTATTGATGTGCTATTTTTACAGTGTCAATTTGCTCCCTCCCTCCTCTTTGGTTGCCAAGCAATGGGCCAGGGGATCTGATTGGTCAAAGATGCACCTTTAGACATCATGACTGTGATTTTCTGCTGGCTAATGAATTTATGTTTGTTTTTTCACTTGAGAAGTAGACTGAATGCCTTGCTATTTTTTTTTACAAATCTTTAACAGAGGTTACAAAACAAATTGACTGTATACTAAAACATATTGTGTGATTAGAGTCACATTGCAGTTGCATAATTTATATCTACCCTAAGCAATAATTAATGCATTTATTGACCAACTTCACACATGACATGACAAAAAGCTTGGGCTGACCTAGGATTATGTCATCTTTAAAACAAGCCATTTAATGATTACCATTCTTATATCATGATCATTGTAAAGACGTATGTTACGGACTACTGGTTCTGGACACAGAGGACATATCATGCAACTTTTTTTTGTTTTAACATTTCTTTTATTGTATTTGTGTTACAATAAGATAAAACCTGCTCATTTTAACTGATGATGAGATTACGTTTCAGTAATAATGAACTATCATATAACACTTATCTATTTCCAGGGTGTGCTAATGATTATTGTAAAATAAAAATAATTATTCCAGTTGCACTAATGACAAAGCCCAACATATGTCTTTGCTATAATGTTAATCCTAATCCTCATAATGTGTTTAAGGGGAAATTGGTCAGACACACCTAAATGACTGCTGTGTGTGTGAATTCAATTAGACTTAATCTGACCACATGCCACTCTGAAAGGAAACCAAGGGCTGGGCAACTTTCATCTTCCCTCATTGATTATGGGTCGTGCAGAGATATGGAAAAGCCTATCCCACTGCTCCCTTTCATTGGCCCCATTAAAAATTCATTCTGTCCTAATGGAGAGGGACCCTTTTCAATGAGCCCACTGCACACCAACCGTGGTTTGCCAGGGTGAGACTTTGCACAACTGCCTCCTGACATAACCTAAATCATACAGCTACAACAAAGATTAGGTGGTTTGGGTAGTGAGATAGTAACTGATCCAGCTTCCTTGTATTCTACTTACTGGCCATGCTGTAAACTATTCAACCAGAGTGTTGCAAGAAAAAAAAAGAAAGGTTTTAAATTTCATTGCCTGCATATGACTTGGTACAATAAGGTTATTTATTATAGGCATGTTTGGCCTGTAATAAATCAATCTGATTATTTAAAAAAATACATTTACCAAATAGTCATTTGACCTTTCAAATATAGAGTAAAATGTCCATCACAAGTTTGCAAAACCTATAACATCTTTAAATGTTTACTTCTGTCATACCAAATGTCCAGAACTGAAAGTCACATTCAGGACAATTTTAAAACATTTTAAATTAACCTGGAAAATAAAATATAGATTTTTAATGATAATATAAATTTAATCTAAAGACTTTTACTTGAATTGTGTTGCAATACACTGATATAGATTGATAGACAAATAGTTTATCTCTTTGCCCTCAACATTAACTGAATATTTTATGCGGTTTTGCACGTGTTTGCTATATTTTGCTATACTATATGTCGGTATCTGAAAAGTACTTTCTATTAATATAATGTTGAAATGTATAATACTCCCGCTCTACACTTTCTGAATCCTGTTTGAAGTGCCACAACTCGGATTAGTTCACAAAGCAAAATCACAGCTGATAACAGGTTACAGTTCTAGAGTAAGATGGATTAAAACATTCTTTGCGTTCCCCATCTTCAGCACCAATACTAAAGTTGTAGTCTCTCTTTTTGATTTCTTCGCGTTATTGTTATCTGGACAAATCAACAGCCTTTGGACTAAAATTAGCTTTGCAAATCTGAGGTGAAGCCCATTTGAATCACTACTGCTACTACAGGCTTTATAGCTCTAATATTTGTTTCCTGTATCCCATTCGGTTCCTTTTTGTTGCGGGGGCTGCCGGGCGGTACCATTGGCCCCGTGGGTTCCACAACCAAATTCATATATTTCCTCAACTTCAAAAACTATTATTACCGAATGCATTTGAGCATTATTTTGAATATACATTGGTTAAACACCTATTTAGCAATGGGATAATATTTTGTAAGTTGATATATTGATTAGAAATCAGAAATTATAAATCTACCCAGCCCCGTGCACCCCTCAGCGTAGGCTGTTGCCATGTTCCCACTTTCATGGGTGTGGTGATTAGCTTGCTTGGTAAAAATTTTAGTCAAATCCAGCCCGAGTTGTGCTCGCTTCTGACCCTTTAAACCTATTACATTGTCTTAAAATTAACACGTCTGCCTTTCCGATTTTCCTTATAGCTGGGGCCATGGTTGTTGTATGAAAACGGATCCGTGTGACCCCGACTGGAAGCGCGGACAGAGCCAAAAAGCCCGTTTTCAGGTAAGGACGTATAATCTTGTCTTGATATTTTGGTGGCTTTTAGGCTATTTCCTGCTTTGCCGGGGGGGGGGGGGGGGTCTTATTTTGTTTTTGAGATGCAGAAATGTCCATGAGTTTTCAGTATTGCAGGTGCTGTGAGCAGCAGTGTAGTAGTTGACATGTATGTATACGGGCTAATATCCTCAATGTTTTTTCCATTAAAGCCAAACTGCAGAAAATTCACTGCTGCTAATCCAAACGCGGCCTTTACTGGCTGTCAAATGACTCCCAGGCGGAACTACAGGGGCTAAACCTTCCACTGGTAAACATATTCATCTGTTTCCATCATATACATCAGTTTTCTCATTTGTGGCTGCACAATACCGCACGTAAATGTATTTCTCATCTATTAAATATACATGACAGTACTACGCCTTTCATCTGAGCGGCAATTCATCCAACGGTTCATGCAATTGGTTCTCGCTTGTAGCATGAATTTTTATTGATTCGTATTATTTCATCCAGACTTTTGTAACATGTTAGTTGGACCCACAGTTTCTGTGACTCCACATGATGTAACTGATTGTCAACGACAGGAAGACAAAGAGGCAATCAGTATATAAGTCAACACAATAGGTACAGAACGTACAGTTTTGTAGTTTCACTTTGTAGAAGGTGTATGCATGTATGTTACCAATCTGCGGCATATTTAGTGCTGGTTAGTAGTTTCCTGCGGTTTTGTTATGGTTGATGCTGAACATGCATTTTTAGGTTGAATGATATTGGGACAGGTTAAAAAAATCTCTAAAGTTGTCTGATGTAAACATTTGATTGATTAGCTAATAATGCAATTTGTAAAGCAAAAGGGGAAAACAACCAGTTACTAATTTGATATATTACTACTGTCCAAACAGAAGATTTGCTTTTAGAGGTTTCTACCTTTTTGGTTGGGAAAAAAAAATTAAAAATCACAACATTTAAAGATGACAATTTTTGAGAAATAAGGGTTTTAGTGCTTTTCTCTTTTAAATTAATATAACTTGAGTATATTTATTTGGACTGGTGTACAGATGAAGCAAGTTTTTTACAGATGGGATTTAAATTTAAATTTTTTTTGTCCTTTCAGCTTATCCCGTGAGTTCAGGGTCGCTCGCCCCATCATTGTCCACATGGTGATTTGGCACAGTTTGTTTTTTTACCTGACGCCCTTGATGCAACCCTCCCCAATTTCTGCCGGGCATGGACCGGCACTGTACAGCTGGGGATGAGAATGGGCTGTTAGGGGATCAATGTCTTGCCCAGAGACAGTTATAGCCGGGAGCGGGAATCGAACCACTGACCCTGTGGGATATTTAGTGAATTTTGTTTACTGAATGATTTGTTTAGAAAATAATAATTATAATAGTTAGTCAAATCATCAGCCTTTACAGTAATCTTATAGATTAAAGACAATTTTAAGTCTTCACTATTATAATGTTGTTGGGGCTTGCTGTAGGGCTCACTGGGCTGGGCAGTATAAGATTTTTATATATTTTGTTTTTGTCCTTTCGGCTTATCCCTTTAGTTCAGGGTCGCCACAGCAGATCATTGTCCGCATGTTGATTTGGTACAGTTTTACCCAGATACCTTTCCTGACGCAACCCTCCCATATTTCTACCGGGCTTGAACCGCACTGCATGGAGAGGGATAGGCATGGGCTGTTAAGGATTCTTGTCCAAAGACACTTCGACATGTAGGGATTGGGAGGGACATGGGCTGTGAGGAGTTTAGTGTCTTGCCCAGAGACACTTATCAAATGTGGTCGAATTAGGCGCGAACCTCCGACCCTATGATCGGTTGGCAGCCACTCTACCAACTGAGCCACTACCATTTCTAAAGTACCAGTATATCTATATTATAATTTATCAACTTCATTAAATTGTATGACAGTGATGATAATACATCCTATTTTCATAATATTCTTGTAACTGTAAAGTGCAAAGGTAATTTTATTTTCTGTGTAATAATAGACAGTTTATTACACTGAACATTAATTTAACAATTCATTTTATTGTTTTTGTTTTTAAATTGGTTCTTGAAAGAGGATTAGGTTCAGGAGTTTGACTCCAGTATGGTAAACTTCTACTTTAACCATTCTTTGGTAGAATGACTTGTGTGTTTTGTTTGTTGTGTTGTCGGGTAATACACTTTCTTTGAGCTTCTGTTCACTAATGTCTTAACATTTTTCTCTAGATGTTACTTATGTATCTCAGATTTCATAGGTCCATTAATATGGACAAGCCCTTCTGCAGCAAAGCAGACCCAAATCATAATATTGACACCACCAAGTTTCACAGATCCGTGTTCCATACGTTGTTTGTTGCCTAACTACTTTGACATACTTTCAGCTAGAAATATCGTTCAAACCTCAAAATGTTCAGCATTTAAAGGATATTATTGCTTGTATGCAGCTTTTTAAATATATTTTATACTCTTAAGATTTTTATGTTATACTTCTAAAAATTATTGCTTTGAGGGCCCTTTCGGTGACATCATTGATGACATCACATAATTGTCTTTAAAGTTTTTGCCTTTGAAGTTTTTAAGTCTAACTGGCTTTGAAGTTTGTCTAAGTTTGTCTAGGTGACGTTTCGTTTCAGCTCTTTCTACAAAAGCAAAACTCTCAGCTATTTCAGCAAAACAGGTCAGCTTTGCTTGGAAAATTCTTTCAGCCCCAAAGCATTCACAGTTCACTTTCTTTTTGGAAATGCCTATTCTAGTTAAGTTAAAAAGTTCTACTTTGGTCTCAACCAAGTCCACTACACTTCTGGTTTATCCATATTGCTTTAAGTGTAACTGGCAGCAATGCTCTTTTGGAAAGTATTGGCTTCCTCCTTGCAACATTGTTGTTCAAAGTTCTCCTATGGTGGCTCAACATTGGTATTATCCAACGCAAGAGGGCTTTTTAGCTTCATAGATATTACTCTGGGGTTCCCAGACTATTACACACCTTGCTCTCTTGGTGTGATCTTTTTTGTTGGACAATTCCTGGGGAGAGTAACAGTAAATGTTTTCCATTTGTACACAATCAGCCTGACAGTCAACTGGTGGAGTCCAAATTCTTTTCCAACCCTTTCAGCTGGTAAGCATTAACCACTCTTCTTCCAAAGTCTCCAGAAATCTCCTTTGTTCAAGCCATGGCACACCTATGAAAGACCCAAACTTCTCATCTTTTTAATAAGTGATGAAAATGCAATCATTTTAGGTCACATTTATGCACAAATATGGAAAAACGTTAAAGGGTTAATATTCTTATGACACTGATTTCAGCTATATTGCCCAGCAGTACTAGACTTTTTCTATATTTAAACAAACTTATACAAGGCCTTGCTCTAACCTGTGGTATTAACAAAATAACAGCTGGCAGTTGTTTTAATAACTTGACCTATATACTATATCAACAGGAAATGTCAGTTATTTAAAATGATTTTCTGACATCACATTAGTGATGTTGCTTTGATCCAGTTTAGTCAGACAGACCCCATCTAGTCTGGTTCTTGTGTTTTTGATAAGGAAAAATGCAGAATTTTGTAAATGTCTGATTTAAGTGTGATGAAATTGGTTTATACAGTCATCATACATTCATTCACATTGTTCTTGCCATATTAATGTAATTATAATAGCTCTAGTAAAATTTACTGTTATAATTCATGACATATTATATGATGTGATGTGAACATGGGTCAGTTGACTAGGGAAGCGCCCTTTTTACCTTTCTGGAACTGCACCAGAAACTGGAACTCTTATTCTTTGGATGTTTGCAGTAGTCAGTGGTTGACCTAAACAGGTTTACAACCGGAAAACCCACCCTACTACCAGTACACGTCACGTGTAGTTTTATAAAAAACATGTTTATACAAACTTGATTATGATGAATAATGAATAACTGAGCATGTTTCATCAGTGGTTAACATACTGCAGAGCTAAAATGAAATTGCTCAAAAATTGTATCACATGATACTTGGGATAATATTAAAATGAGGTATTTGATCTTGATAATTTATCAATAAACAGATTTTATAACCTTAATTTAAAATAGATAATGCAAAATACCACACCCAAGAGTGAATTTAGGAAAATTACAAGGGAAAGCTCAAAAAAGGAACTATAAACATCACAGCCTTGTTGGCTTTGGTCTGGATTGTGTGTAATGCAACAAGGCTTCACATGTTAAGGAAACCATTGAACAAGGTATGACACAGACGATAGGCTTTATAAAGATAAAGGTACACAACTGAACATAAAGGAAAACCCATCATCACATTGAAAAACAGATGGGTAAGTATTTAAGTTTAGTTCTATTATCAGACAGTGGTTGAGTGGGATAAACTGAATCTGACATTGGATCAAAAAAAAAAACAAGGAAAAGCTTATAAATGATAGTGATTTTCCACTCTTTTTGGGCAAAGAGTTTATATAAATAAGGTAAATATTTAGCTCACTGAAATGTTTTACAAGGAAGTAAACTGTCTCAGAATTTCTATAGATGTGTTTTTCAGTGAAACATGAATATTAAGGCATAATTATCCACTAAAAATAAAAATATTTATGTTCAACTTATAGATTATGAATTTCTCACAGGGCTGATTTAGACCTTGCAATTCATAATGGTAATTACTTAACTTCCTGGCCAGTTCATGTTGCTAGCCCCTGTGGCTCCTGCTGCTCTGTTATTCACTGTTTGTGATTGAGGCAGATGTGTCTGGCTTTGTACAGTATAGGACCCAGAATGGGCAGAAGGTCTCACTGATACATTTAGTTTGAATACAAAATATGTGTTATAATTTCATTCATGTTTTATTGGATGTGAGTCATCTCCAGTTATGACAAATTGATATGACAGGTTCCCCTGAAGTACTCAGTAGCTGTAGTTCTTGCTGAATATAAACTGGCACATAGCTGTAGTTCTTGCTGAACATAAACTGGCACAGTGTCTCCTGTTAGTAACTACTATCTTTCATATCTCAAACCTGAAAATCACTTTTGTCAAGCAGTCCAACAGCCAAAGATATTATTTTACAATCAGAAAAGTCTAGAAAAGGCTTATGGTGAGAATTACCATAGATTTCTAACACCCACTGTTACAGGCCACAAGTGATGGGTGATGGTCATGTTTAAGCTCCTTTTGCGCTATTGGAAGGTATAACCGAGAACTGCAGTGCAGAGCCACCTTTTTCTTTGCTGTTCTTTTCAGGAACCATTTCTGGCTAACTCTGTACTGATATTTGCATTCAAACGCAGGTTTACTAATGTGAAGCAAATAGTCTGTCTTTGCCTGTGCATCTTTGTCTTTGATTTATAATTTCAAGTTCCCAGTTCAGAAAAGTTTGTCCGTGCTGACAGGAGAACCAGACTGAATGGGTTGATGAGTGGCTAGTTAACCGGTTTGTAGTTAGGCAGAGCGTTGGCACGTGTCATATCCCCTGTGGTGGTGCCAAGCAGCACTATCTACTGGCACTGTGGCCACATGCTAAACAATGGGCAGCTCCAACACACAGCTTCTTCGTTGTTGCCCTCGCTTCTTAGGGCTACATTGACCTGACTGGTTGCACAACTCAGTTTTTATTTTTAGTCAATAGGGTAATGTGAGCAAGACAATTCATTTATTCTATCTTTAAAAAAGTTTTATTGAAACTGATGGGGAAGTCCACTAATGCAACCCATTTTACTGCTAAATTCTACATCATACCTATATTTTTTCCCAATGTCGTCTCTCTTTATTGTATTTTATGATACAGGCCTACAAATCAAAACACTGCTAAATATTTAGCAGTATAATACATCCATGGCAGTCATAGAGCAGCAGCACATTACAGGCGAGCTGATGCTGAAAGCCCTTCTTTAGGGGGGTTGCATCAGCTGGAGTAGAGTGACGTCACTCCTGGGCAGCTGAAAGCTTTGCAAGGGCCTCTGTCCCTGATGCTTCATTACCGTCAAAGACCACCTTGGCTGAGACAAGAGTCCGTGATGAGTTGTCTAAGACATCCTCTTTTGTGACAGAGGAGCAGAGGCACAATGGCCAAACCCACGTGAACCAAGAATCTACAAGAGTAGCTCTGACACACGTTACTCTGTCATTAAGGACAAAAAAAGAATCATATGCATCACATTGTCTTAGTTATCTGCTATTTGTAAAATTTTGGGGTTTTCTTATATAGGTGGGCACCAATGGCTTTAAAGCCTTTACAAATATTACAATAAATCAAAAACATCGTCCTGTTTAGATTAACATCAATTACTGTAGAGAGGAAGGGCAGGACTCTAATTGTTGAATTATAGAAAAAAGTACTGAAAATGTAATATTAAAGATGCCACTTTGTAGAAACAGCCTGGAAAATGAAGGAAGGATGCGGTCCAAACATTTCTGAGGAGTGTCTGTAACCGCAATTCCAAAGAAGTCGGGTTGATGTGTAAAACCTAAATAAAAAAGAATGCAATGATTTGCAAATGTCTAGATCCATATTTTATTTACAATAGAACATAACATATCGGATGTTGAAATTGGGACATTTTACCATTTCATGGAAAATATTAGCTCATTTTGAATTTGATAGTAGCAATCCATCTCATAAAAGTGGGAGGGTGATGTGTAGTCTCCTCTTCTTTTAACAATTCTCTGTAAACATCTGGAAATTAAGGAGACCAGTTGCTGGAGTTTTAGGACAGGAATGTTGTCTCATTCTTGTCTGATGCAGGATTCTAGCTCCTAAACAGTCCTGGGCTTTTGATGCTGATTTTTTTGTTTTATTATGTGTCAAATATATTCTATTGGAGAAAAGTCTGGACTGCAGGCAGGCTAGTTCAGCACCCACACTCTTCTCCTGTGAAGCCATGCTGTTGTGATGGATGTAGTATGTGGTTTAGCATTGTTTTGCTGAAACATGCAAGGTCTTCGCTAAAAGACACTTTGTCCTGATGAGAATATATGTTGCTCTAAAACCTCTATGTACCATTCCAGTTGTGTAAGCTGGCTACTCCATAGGCACTAATGCACCCCCATATCATCAGAGACACAGACGCTTTTATACTGTCCACTGATAACAAGCTGAATGGTCCCTCTCCTCTTTAGTCTACAGGACACGTTGTCTATGTTTCCAAAAAGGATTTCATCTGACCACAGAACATTTTTTTTTTTATTTCGCCTCAGACCATTTTAAATAAGCTTTGGCCCAGAGAACATGGCAGCGTTTCTGGATCATGATCACATATGGCTTCTACTTTGCATGATACAGCTTTAACTTAATTTTTGGACTGCACAGTGAACTGTGCTCCTCCTGATTCTCTGAATCTTTTGATGAAATTATATACTGTAGATGGTGGGATATTCAAAGGCTTTGCAATTTTATGTTGGGGAACATTTTTCTGAAATTGTTCCACAATTTTTAGATGCAGTTTGTCACAGATTGGTGAACCTCTGCCCATCTTTACGTTGAAGAGGCTCTGCCTCTCTGAAATGTTCTTTTTGTACCCAGTCATGTCACTGACCTGTTCCCAATTAATCTAATTAGTTTGTCAAATGCTCCACCATTTGTTTTTGATTTGCAGCTATTACTTTTCCAGCCTTTTTTGCCCATGTTCCAAATTTTTTGAGATGTATTGCTGCCATAAAATTCATAATGAGCTAATATTTTTCATGAAATGGTAAAATGTCTCCGTTTCAACATGTGATATGTTTTTTATGTTCAATTGTGAATAAAATATTGGTTGATGAGATTGGCAAATCATTGCATTCTGTTTTTATTTCAGTTTTACACATCGTCCCAACTTCTTTGGAATTAGGGTTGTAAGTGCTTTTTGACCTATATTCTGACTCCCAGTGGTAAAGAAGGTGGCAATTTCCATGTGCGCACACAGATACTGAGTCTGACACACTGACCCTGGACACTCATTGAAATAAATGCTAATATGATGTGTTCAGACTCAAATAAATACATGCACGTTTCCTTTCACACTGGGTTACTTATTTTCTCATGAACCATCAAGAGACACACACACACACACACACACACACACACACACACACACACACACACACACACACACACACACACACACACACACACACACACACACACACACACACATATATATATATATATTCAGGGCTCTTTCGGTTAGGTTGAGTAAACCATGGAATACAACTACACAAAAGGCTGATTGAGTCAAGAAAGGTCAAAGCCTAGCTCAAATGGCCTTTTGAACCAGACTGGGGATGTTTGAAGAGCCAGGCCACCCTCCAAGCACCCACCCAGCCCTACAATTTGCAACACCCTCCTCTTTGTTCTGAACCCAAACAGGATACTTAAGTTTGTCTGGTGAAATTTTCCCATCCTTTGCTCGTCTGCCTGTTGAACTTATAACTTATAAGTTATTCTCTCTCTGTGTCTTTCAGGTGTCGGCTGGTAAAGCCTGTTTGACTGTGATTGTGTGTGAGGGTGCGTGTGTGCATGCAGGCCCGTGTGTTTTCCCAGCCTAGTCAGTATTTGAAGTGGAGTACAGCCTGAACAAATTAGAGGCACAATGAGCGAGCTGGAACAGTTGCGGCAAGAAGCTGAGCAACTACGCAATCAGATTCGGGTATGGCAAAATTGTTTGTGTGTGTGTACAAGTTCATTTATGTTTTGTATGGTGTTTGTATGTATTGTTAATGTGTGTACCCAGCACAGGTTTGCCACTGTCTTTTCACTGCAAGCTGTGACTCACACAGTTGAGACAGTGACATACTCCGCATACAATTTGTCAATCAGCTGCCTCCATTCTCGTACAGAAATGGGATTCTTCAAATCACTCTGCAATGGTCAGCGGCTCCTGTGTGATCACTGGTGGTCTGTGTCACTATCTAATAACTTATGACACAGATTTAGGCACTTTTTTTAGGAGTTTTTAAATTAGGCATGTCTGTGCAATGATCGTGTTACATAAAGCTATGTGGTGAATGAATAATGAATAAGCTGAATTTTTTGACTGTCAGTGTTTAATATTCAGGTCCTTGTTTTGTTGCAGGATGCAAGAAAAGCCTGCCATGATTCCACTCTGTCACAGGTAAGAGGATTCCTCTCCCCCTTCTGATCTTTTGGCAATTAATTGAAAGTTCAGTGCGTCAGTGGTAAGTGCCTATTCAAGTGTCAAAATAACTATATAGAAATGAAAATATGTTATGTTATGCCCTCAACTGGTTAGTATTTGCAAACAGATGCTGCTACAGTATCCATACGAATATTTCACAGACATTATGCCGCAGTATAACTTCCACTGTAATTCATCACTGTTCACTCCTGAGCGATGATGGTCTGTTTTTGCAGCTTCGGCTAGTGTGTGTGTGTGTGTGTGTGTGTTTGTGCGCGCTGATTATTCTTCCTGTGTTTTGGCAGATCACAGCTGGTCTGGACTCTGTGGGCCGGATACAGATGCGGACGCGACGCACTCTCAGGGGCCACCTGGCCAAGATCTATGCAATGCACTGGGGAAGCGACTCCAGGTATTGTAATTGTTTTACAAACAACAGAAATTTTACGTTTAAGCTTCATTTGAAAGTAAAACTTTTTAACTTTTGATTAGTTTATTTCATATTATTTTTTATTATCTTGGGCTGATTTTTATGCTTTACTTTGTGTAGAAGCTTTTTTTGCAAAATCTTTTGTAAAATAACATTTAACTTTTTTCCCATTTGTGAAAGATGTTAGGAGGCTTTAAAGAACTAAATACTCCTGTTTTAGACACAGACCTTTTATTTTATTAATCAATTGATCATCAGTACATCTTTTTTTATATTTTAAATCCGTAGCGGGTGTAGGTTTGGAGTTTGGCAGTGTGCTGTTTTCTGCTTTTGATTTTTTATTTTTTTTAATCAATTTGTGGCCTATAGTTGACAAGTCACAAAAACTAACAACTAAAAAACACATACATAATCATAAAAACAACAGTTAACCTTGGTTATTATTCACTGAGTATTATTTTCTGCTTCCACTAACAGACTGTGGAATTTACACTCTGTTATTATCAGTATGTCGACTGTAAATTATCACAGAATGTGTTAAAAGATGAGCAATAAATGTGTCACAGAGGGAGAGACATTCTGCAGGTTTTCACTCATTCCAACCAAACATGGACACTCATCCAGCGACAGTGCAGCTGCTGTAGTACTACTGCTTTTTTGTCTTTTTTTTTTTTTTTTTTTTTTTTTTTTACAATATACACTGGAAAAACTTGTTGTTTGTTGTTTGTCATTGAATTTTTTTTCCTCTGTGTTAAGTTTTTGTCACTATTTATCTTCTTATCTTTATCTCTGTCCATCTATCTCTCAATGCAATGCACGGGGCAGTGACGGCAGTCCCAGGTGTGGGGCAATACTACATCCAGTACCACTATTACTATTACTACTCCTGCTACTATTCTACTAATATGACTAATACCACCATAAATGAATGTCACTGCTGCAACCTCTACTACCACTACTACTACTACTACTACTACTACAACTACTACTACTACACATCTGTACTAGCACTGTTCTGTGCCCTCACTATAAGCACAGTAATGAATATTTGCTTAGGCACAGACACAGAAAGCCACCACTGCTTATGTAATATTTTCTTAAAGATGCAGTTTGTAAGACTAAAAGTTTGTCAGTTTCCCATGTGTTCATTTAAAATAATTGGTGAGTAAATTGCACTGAAACTGAGTCTGCATACATTGAACTGTAACTAAATTTAAACTTACAAACTGCCTTTTTAACTATTTATTGCTATTATGAGCACAGACATTTATCAGTCAACACTATTTTTAGTATGCATGCAGTGCACAAAATTTCATACGTAGGAAAGATGTATCTAAAGTAATAAAATGTTAAGTATCATTTTTCACTACTAAAACCTTTGTTTGAATCTAACTTGAATGTTTTATTACAAACCTAAATACTGTTATTACTGCACACGTGTGTGTGTGTGTGTGTGTGTGTGTGTGTCTGTGTCTGTGTCTGTGTCTGTGTCTGTGTGTGTGTCCCCGGAGCACCCTCTGCGTGACCCTGGGGAGCCCAGTGTTTGTTTTGTATACAGCCACTGACATTTGAGCTTGGTGGTTCTCCTCTTGATTGTACTGTAACACTATCAAACCATTTCCTGTCCCTGGAGAGATAGAAGCACCCAGGCAGGATGGGAGGGAGGGGTTCCAGGGTTTCTGCATCTGCACCACCTTCAACTTTCACGCTATTCCCTCTGTTTCTAATTCGTCATCTTCGGTTTTTTGTTCTTTGTGGACCCTTCTTGCTACCCCACATCAACTTCTTTCAAATATTCAAGCTTCCACCTCCAACCTGAAAGGTGGTACTTTTAAATAATGGGGATAATAAATATAATTCATGGAGTGGAACTTCAAAAGTGGCTTCCCTGGATAAGGGGAGTTCCACCATGAGAGTGGGAAAGGGGGAACATGGAGGCAAATGAATACTGGGAGAAATGAGTAGGAAGCTTGTGCTAAATGCTGTTGTAAGGTGGCTGGCTCTCATTGCTTTTAATGAACCAGGTGCATGTACCATTGATTGTTTTCTTAACATATGGGCCTATACTTATGTTGCTGTTCTCCACTTGTTTCTAGGCTACTTGTCAGTGCCTCTCAAGATGGAAAGCTAATCATCTGGGACAGCTACACGACAAATAAGGTGAAAGTTTAAGGCCTAAATCACCAGTAGCTTTGGTTTGTGTCATATTTGTGTCAGGCGGGTAACTTAAATGTACTTACATTAAAATACACCTTACTGTTGTTTCTTTTCTTTTTACCTTAAAACTCTGCCCCTCTGTGTTTAAAAAATAAATAAATTAATTAATATAATCTGAATCATTTCAGACGCATGCCATTCCACTGCGCTCATCCTGGGTCATGACATGTGCCTATGCCCCCTCTGGGAACTATGTTGCCTGTGGAGGCCTGGACAACATCTGCTCCATATACAGCCTGAAGACCCGTGAGGGCAATGTGCGTGTCACCCGAGAGCTACCTGGACACACAGGTAGGTAACGGACCAGCCAAAAGATGATACAAAAAGGAGACTGAATAGAATCCTTAATCTCAGTGTGTTGCTGGTTATTTCATTTTTTAATATAGATTAATTTAAACAATATGTAAACTTGAAAGAATATGCAGAACATAATTGATGCTCAATGAAAGCAATAGGACGCTGATTGAGATGAGATGATAAAGTTAGTTAACATTTTTAATACACAAAGACCTGAAGACAGGGACTTTTTTCAATCCCATTGTGTCCTTTTTTGGGCAACTTCAATGCTGAATGTTTGTCTGCTTGAACTACCTAAACTATCTGATCTTAGCCAATCTTGATTATTAGAGAAGTAGAAATCCAGTGACTGCTGGCCCTGGGTGTGAGTAATTAAAGCTTAAGTGTCCTGCTAGTTAGCTGATGCAGGGCAGAACTCTCGTTATTTGATGCTGAACTTCTATTTCCAGGATATTTGTCCTGCTGTCGTTTCTTGGATGACAACCAGATACTGACAAGCTCTGGAGATACCACCTGGTAAGCAAACATTCTCAAACCTGTTTGAAAAAATGTTGGGACAAAATGTAAAAAAAAAACATTTCAAACTATATTTGATTGTTGTACTAAGAAAACATTTTGAAACTGAGTAATGTTATGCAATTGTATATCTTTTATATCTTTAAAAAAAAAAAAATCCTTTCTGCTCTCTTGCACCTGTATCTCGTGAACTGTGAACACTTTTCTGATAGGACTTTGCTTTGATGTTTTCTCCTTGACTTAGATTTTTGCTTGCCTTGTACCTCACTTGTAAGTCGGTTTGGATAAAAGCGTCTGCTAAAGGACTAAATGTAAATCTTTTGGTTGGTGTAAAAAGATGATCTCAGAGAATTTTGTTAAAGGCAGACATAGGCTCAGGATCACATGTAATCCATTATCAATGAACACAGTTTATTAAGTTAAATCTCTACCATGTAAAAACTATACTTAAAAATATATATAAACAAGATCCTGAAATACGACTGCCTTCTCTGAGCCCACGCTTATTTCTAATGGGCTGAGGTGGAAAATTGTACTGTGGTCTGAAGCGTCACAGTTTGAAGTTCTTTTTGTAAATCATGGATGCTGCTTCTACCAGACTAAAGAGGAGAGGAACCAGTGTCTTATGCTTCTGAATAATTTCAAATATTCGTAGGTTTAAAATGATTTGTGAATTATTGCATTTGGTTATTCTTAACATTTTATAGCTTTTTATAAAAAATAATTGTAAACAAGGATTATACCTTTTACACCTTAAACCTTAAATTAACTCTTCACACAGTAGCAATAGTACCAATGATATTCTTGTTAACATGCTACATGGTAAACTCCAAATTGTATATCTAAAGTGTATTGGATCCATCCTCTTTCTCTTCATCTTAATCCCATCTTGCTAAATGAGGGTTAGGTGTACATGGCAAATTGTAACATTCATTGCAGCTAATATTGTAATTGTGTATTATTGTGTGTATGGTAATACTGTTATGGGGCATGTCTTGTAAAAACATTTCTTCTCTTTAATACACACAACCCTCCTCTGCTTTTGACTCACCATCTCTGCCTACCTAAAATACCTAAGGGGACAATTTCATAACATTCCGAATCACTACTTGTTCCTTGCAGCGCACTCTGGGACATAGAGACAGGCCAGCAGGCAACCGTCTTCACTGGCCACACAGGTGATGTGATGAGCTTGTCCCTAAGTCCAGACTACAAGACCTTTGTGTCAGGAGCCTGTGATGCCACCTCCAAGCTATGGGACATCCGTGATGGCATGTGCAGACAGTCTTTCACTGGCCACGTGTCTGACATCAACGCCGTCACCGTGAGTAAAGGACATTTAGTGTGTATTCCTCCCTAGAGCAGGGAGGAATACAAAGGGTTATTGGATAGTAAACTGCAGATTGATTACAACTAAATGTCTTTTGACTCTCCTGAAAATGGCAACTGTAACAATGTGCTTTTTGACTGATATGTGTTGTTTTTATGATTTGGTTTGTATTTTAGTCTTCTCACAATTATTTGAGCTTTTTGATTACCATACTTCTAAGAACATAGTTACTCATTTTGTTGGAATTTTTTTTATTATTCTAAACAAACTCCTGTCACTGTGGCATGAAAACAAAATGGGTCGTTCCTCTGCAAAACCACATTTTAAGAAGGTTGTGGTTTTGTATCTGTGTTTAAAAATATTTAAAAAAAGTGACTCTGATCAAGTCTTTTTGATTATGTTCAAGCTAGATGTGGGTTACTCTCATATTTGGTCCTATATCTGATTGATGTCTGTTCTCTGACCATGCGACCACTGTTGCGCATATTGCCTGTTGTTGCGCATATATATGCCTGTTGTTATCAGTCAGTGTCTGCTTCTGTTCAGACCCAACTGGAAGGAACATATTGTAACCAAGCAGTTTTTGAGGAGGCTGTGTGATTTGACTATCACAATGTGTAATCTAAATCTGTGCATGTATGAAAACATGAATACATTTAATGTAACTACATAATAGACATCGTCCTCCCCAAAACCAGAAGTCCCGAGCCTCAAAAGCAAGGTAAAATCTGAGAAATTATGTTGATTAACTTTTTTTTTCTTCTGCAGTTTTTCCCCAATGGGAATGCCTTTGGCACTGGCTCAGATGATGCCACCTGTAGGCTGTTTGACCTGCGTGCTGACCAGGAGTTGATGATGTACAGCCACGACAACATCATCTGTGGAATCACCTCCGTGGCTTTTTCTAAGAGCGGCCGCTTGCTCCTGGCTGGCTATGATGACTTCAACTGCAATGTCTGGGACACTCTGAAAGGAGATCGTGCAGGTAAATGATGTCTGAAGGTTTTCAATTTTTTAGATGACAGACATGAACAGCGTTGGGCTGTAATGTGTTAATGTAATAATATTACTTTTCCAGTAAAAAATAGTATAAAAAGTTAGAAATGTATTTAATGTATTTTACTAGTTTTTTCATTGGACTTGTATATGTCATTATTAGCAGCACCATAAACAATAAGCTGGCTTAGAATATGGAAATGTCAATATTCAGTAGTAAAAAATATTCCCAATAAATTAATTTTCTCAGGACGAAAGGTGATAAGAAACATTATTGTAAAATTGTCAATTGTGTGCAGGTAGTGGTTCTGTCCACTGTGGAAAAACACTACCTCAAGCCTCATGAAACACTTTATTAGGACACCGCAAAAGCTCATGGAGATGATCCCCAAGACTAATGAGCCAGCTGGCTGTAGCCCTTTAATGGCTAAACAAGTAAAATTGATTTTAATCGTCCAACAGCAGGCAACAAACAAGCAACAAACAAGACTTTTAAGTAATGAGCCCAACACTGAGCATCATCATTCATTAGTATACTTTTCTTGGCTTAAATAATAATTAGCATTT
Source organism: Channa argus (assembly GCF_033026475.1). Classification (NCBI taxonomy): domain Eukaryota; kingdom Metazoa; phylum Chordata; class Actinopteri; order Anabantiformes; family Channidae; genus Channa; species Channa argus. The sequence continues at coordinate 12,480,346 of NC_090204.1, forward strand.
GTACATTGTTAAATCCAGCTCAATGGAGGCAACTTGCTAACAAGCACACAAAACAGCACATGGACATAGTTTGAATCTTAAATTATTTTGATGTGTGTGTGTTTTGTATCTGCACAATTTGAGTAGAATGTACTATATTTTAATGTAAACTGGTAAATTGATGAGAAAAACAATACCTTTCAAATCAACAGAACATGCTGTTATTGATAAGTTTGTATTCATTTCAAACCAGGCTGCAACTTGCTTTAATTTCATTACTCACTTTGTTATTCTGCCAATCATTTCCCCAGTCCCTTTTTTTTGTTTTTGTTTCCAAAAAAAAGCAGAAATACATTAAACAGGAGTGTCAGAAAATTCTGAATGCCAACGTGAAGACTTGGTTTTGTATTTGTAGTGATTTGTCATTTTTATTTATTTTTTCCTCTCTTCCCTACAGGTGTGCTAGCAGGCCACGACAACAGAGTGAGCTGCTTGGGAGTTACAGAAGATGGCATGGCTGTGGCCACTGGTTCCTGGGACAGTTTCCTCCGAATCTGGAACTAAACAAATCACTTCCCTTTTGTACTTAATCACTGCCCGTCAACTTCCTCCCTGCAGCCCCGCCCAGCACATCCCAACTCACTTGCTGAGCTGGATCTAAGGGTGCACACTGTGTCAGCCAAAATCTTTTAAAATCAGCCCCCAGTTCTCCGCTCTTTGCTGGTGAGCTGCCCACCTGTGAGAAAGTAACAACTCTTTATACCTTTCCAATTGACTTTTGACTTTTTTTTTCACCCAGCTATTATACAGTAACAAAAGTGAGAACGTTTGAGTAGAGTCCTCCAATCAAAAATAAGATTGTGTTTATGGAAAACTGAAGGAAAAAATAGACGATTTTGCCCTAATACGATTCTCTGCTAGGGGGCAATAAAGGCAATCTGATATTACGACAAACAAACAAAATGACAGTATGTAATTTGTAAATGTATATATATAGACCGTATATATATGTATAGCATTATGTGTGTATATATGCATCATATATGCATATATAATGCGTATGTATATATTTTTGTAGTTTGTTTCCCACCCTTGAGTTTTTTTTATATATAATTTGGGGGTTATGTTTAATTTCAAATGCAGATTCACATTACTACACAGTATAAAGGCAGAAACATTGAGTGTCAGGACAATTTAGACACAGCAGCATATCTTAATTTTACCTAAAAGGTCTCCATTAATGTTGAAAAATTCTGTGTGTGTTAACTTAGTCAGACTCACTCAAGCAAAAAAACAAAAAACTAAAAAAAAGAAAATCAAATGTTACAAGTAAACAAAACTGTTTACAAAAATATAATATGACTCTGCTAAACCTACTCCTTTTTTTGTATGTGTGCATTGCAGTTACAGGCAGTGGGCATAATTTACACATACCGTATCTCTAAATGTTGTCTTTAAGTCGGTTTTAAACAACACAAACCCTAGTATTCCTCACCACAGTCTTTGGTTTTGTTACACTGCTGTGATTATTATTAGAGAGGGATGTGAATAGAGCTTCAAAACCAACAAACTGTGTTTCTAAGTTTTTAGTTTGGATTCAACTTCAGCTCAGAAGCAGAGACCAGTAAAGGTCTAGGCTAAGATAGAAAACTTATTTTATTGGAGGCCCTGCTTTGGCCTCTAACCAAGTTGATTGTGAGTTCAAATAATTTGAATGCCGAACATCTGAAGACCACAGCCATTTCATGCAAATCAACAGCTGTGTGAAGTGATTGATAACAGAGAATGGTCCTAAACCGAGGTTGTATCCCCGCCTCCTTTTGACCTATAGAATCTACATGTTCCTATAAAGTTGGGACGAGCATCTCAAGTTGCCTGAATTAATGACTCTAATGGAGAGATGGTCAGGGTGGAGAGGAAGACAACGCTCTCCCCAAGCAGAAGTTTTCTACCTTTCTCAAGTCTGAAATGGCACTGACACATGTATGGACAACTGGGAGAGTCATTCTGTGGGGATATAGTAAAGGACCACAAAGGATGACAGTGACTCTGTCAGCAGCCTCTGAGGACTAGAGAGAAGGATGTATGTCAGAGCTTGCCATGTGCTTTAGTTTTATTTCATTTTTTATTTTCTTTTACAAAATGAAGGATCAGTGAGTCCTTTTGTTGTCATCAAGGTGTGAACTGAGTGACTGCATGGAATTGGAATCATTAGCCACTCCAAAATCAAACCAGTGCCACCACAAGCCTGTTTTAAACAAATGTTATAATATAAATAAATACACAAATAGAAATATTTTTAAATGGTTTAAGGCCTTCAGCGATCCCCTTACCCATAAAAAAACAAACATTTTTAATTCTTAAATATTGCTACTGAAGAAAGTACACTTGGTAGTCAGAAATGTACACATAGTAGAGAGCTAGAAATACACTCACAAACTCGTACAAATGTAAACCATTGAGCACGTAACTTATTTACCCAGAGAGATGGTGTTTCTGATTTTGAGTGTTCTCTGATCATGCCGCTTCCATTATTTTGGTTTCTCTAATGGTTTAATTTTTGGAAAATAATACATATAATGTATGTGAGTTGGACCTATCCATCTGCTCTCTCGGGTGCCTATCTCTAAATTTAAACATTTAACCCATATGGGCTGGATAAAGGAGGTTTTTTGCCCCTGTGAGATGTGGCACTATTATGCCTCCATTCTGCCTTACTACCATTCATTATAGAAGGTAATGCTAGCATTGACTACAGTAATGTTTTCCTCATAACTTTTCTTTTTTACACAGTGATCAGTAAGAAAGATTGCTATATTTTTTTTCTTTTCCCAAAAGAAGCACAATCTGACACTAGTGAACACTAAAAAAAAAAAAAGCATGCTTACAGAAAACCACCACTTGCAGCTCCATACTGCTTCTTAAGCAAATGTTTTACACCGCTTTTTATACAATTCAACTTTCTACTATTACTACTACCACCATACAGTTTGTAGTATTTATTAAGGTTCAAACAGCTGTTTATGGAACCCTCCTTGGCATACCATGGTTTATGTTTTAGCTTCTTGGACTTGGCTTTGCATTAATGGGTCACTTCTGAATGAATGTTATAAATAACAGTTATAGTTTTTAGCCTGAAAATATGTTTGAGGTTTGTAGAATGTGATATGTGTTGCATATCAGTGTTAAGGTGTGTCTGTGTGCGTGTGTGTTTATGGGGTGGGATGGTAGGGGTTATTTTGCTGATGTATGTGGATAACATATAGATCTAAGTGTTACTTCTTTATTTGTGCCAATGTTATCCACAGACCCTGAGCTGTGAACTAAAACTAAACAATGTGACAAAAAAACCCATGTAAGCTCACTTTACACAAGTGCCAGCCTTCTCCATCTCCATCGATTAAGGTCACATCCTTGTCTGAATTTTATACTGTCTGTTGTCTTTTCAAATGTTTTGTTTCCCAAAGTGTTATTAACTTGAGAGTGTGATTCTTAAACTCTTTCTATTCCAGTTAGCATTGGACACCAGATGTTCAGCTGCCCCTAGATAAAGCTCTCAAAATGGCAGTCTGGCAGTTTGTATTCACAAGAATTGTTTGACATTTTGTTTAATATTCACTTTCTGGCAGTTTAAGACTTTTTGCAAAATTGTCATTAATGTCTATAGGCTACAAACAGTGTTGCCAGGTTGGACTGAGTACAGGTAAATCAATTTAGAGCCTGGAACACAACCAACTCATAAAAGTGGCCATACTTTAACCTCTAATTTTAACAGCGGGTGAAAGTCTTCTGTGTACTCATTAAACTTTGACAGGAAATCAGAACTGAAGTCTACATTTGGAAAATGAAGTAGTTCCTGTTTACTATGTTCCCACTGATTTAGACAACTGTCCATATAATTTTACTTCAACTTTCATTCCAGTGATTCTCAGATGATTTGTATTGTAATTCTGAGGCATCTTTTCTGATATCTAAAGAATGTGTACAAAATGACAAAGTATAAATCTTATTGAAATGGGTATAATGTCAGTGTTCAGACTTGACTGAATATATATTTTGACACAAATTGCAGCAGTTGCGTTGTAAAGAATTTAGCTTAAACTTAAGAGCTAATCAGATCTCAAGGAGCAGCACATCACTGCCACAGTGGCCCCCATAAGAACTGGAAAGTGCCTAGAGGTTAGAAAAAAGCCGAGGGGAAACCATTCGGCTGACAAACAAGTCCCCAGCACCTCTGAAGCTCACTAGTTAGCACATCATATCTTATATGTTCAACAAAAAAACACCTAAAAGCATAAGAATTAAAATGTGCTGAACCATGTCTCAGCTAGAAGCCAGAGTCTCTTCTGGCTGCCTGGCAACTTGTCCAGCACTTAACTGCCACCCACACCATTAAACTGCAAATCATTTTCATACACGTTCTTGTGATTTTACATATTAAACAAACAAGATATAATGCGTTGATTAGCAAGCTTTAGAGCTGCTTGTAGGAAGAGAGTGTTATTGTTGGCTAGAGCTGCGTGTTTTCCTTATGTTGGGTCTTTGTGCTAAGCTAAACAGGCAGCCAGCGACTGCCATGTGAGTTGATTAATGCCAGAAAGCGAATGATCTTCCCCAATATGTCAAATATTTTGTTAAACATTTTTTACTTTCATAATACATTTTGAGCTCTGTGA